>NW_021963179.1:54874-157747 GCF_901765095.1 Microcaecilia unicolor | reverse complement strand
CCTTCTTTTAAGATTGTTTTTCTTGATAAGTATAGGAACTTGATTTTTTATATTGCAGGTCCAAGACTGTGGAATTCTTTGTCTACTCAGCTTTGAGCCTTACGAAAAATGGACAGATTTAAAAAGGCTTTAAAAACTGTTTTGTTCCAGACAGCGTTTGATAATTCTTCTTATTTATTTGTAACATTTGTATCCCACATTTTCCCACCTACTTGTAGGCTCAATGTGGCTTACATAGTACCGGAGAGGCCTTTGCAAGCTCCGGTGTGAACAAATACAAAGACTTAGGGCAAGTCTTGGACTGCTTGGTTACTGCTGGATTTTGATGTTTGACCGGATATAAATCCTAATAAATAAAATAAATAAATGAATACAGCACAGACAGCTGAAGAGCAGAACTTCATCAGAACCTCATCCAGGAATAAGAGGCAATGAATACAGCACGGAAAACTGAAGCCCAGATCTTCATCAGAGCCGCAATCAGGCAGCACACTGATATATGGAAAGCACGAATAGCACAATATGAAAATGTGAACAGCAGATCTTCATGCAAGGGTGAGATAAATAGAGGATGAATACAGCACAAACAGCTGGAAAGGGGGACTAAGAAACGGTCATTCTTTTAAGAGGGAATGTTCTTGATAACTAATTAATTGTGTGGTGATATTCACCAACTAGGTAAATATCTTATACCCTCAGGTGTGAGCATATCAGTAAGACGTAAAACTCTAAAGAGAAAGTTATCTATTTAAAATGATACACGTGCTTTCAGTGCTGGCACTTTGACGTTTCCCACTGCTGAATGTACATACGACTGACTTTAAATGGATAATTCCATCTATTAAAAAATTATTCGCTGCCCCTTCCACTGAATATTTCCCTCATTGCCCCAGTTGCCTTTCTCCTCAGCAGTGTAGCAGTTTGGTAAATTCCTCTACTTAAACTAACCCCCCCCCCCCCGCCACCCCCTGTCTCTTACCCTGCCTCTCAGCCCTGATCCTGTAGCTTCCCCAGCATGTTTAATCACTTTACAGTGCCGGGACCCCCACCACCTCCATGGCTCCCTGTTCCAGGCCTGGGCCTCTTCCTCATTCATTTTTAATAACTACGAGGCCGCCCTTCCAAGTTTCAGCCCCTAAGGAAAACCAAAAGAGACCCCCCCGAGCCAAGAAGCAGGGAGCTGATATTTTGAAGGAACACTGTGAGATACCTTGGGGATAACTAAGAAATCACTGCAGCAGTTGCCCTTACAGAGGAGAAGAGGGGTGGGTGATCACTTTTACCTGTGATCATGAGAAGGCACAGCAGAGTCTGAGTTCCCATGGTGGAGAAGCGGATTAGAGAATGCTCCCACCGCGGAATGCTGTGCCCCTGTGTCTTTTTCCACTCCCTGCCTGCCACATTGTTATTTGGGATAGGCTAATGTCAAGCTGTTCAGACTTGCCACGTGCTTGTGAACAAACAAGAACAGAGCTCACTTACACTATAATAAGACTAACCCTGACCTGCTGAAACACAGAGGAACTGCTAGAGGGTGGGATTTCCCACTGCCCATACTCTTTCTCTAACCTGCTCCTCTTTGTTCGCAGCCTTCTGTATGTTGGTGCAGCAACTTGTTTCGAGTTTTACACAACCTGGGCTGGAATTACGAAGAAAGACAAACTATGCAGTGCCACAGGTCCTGGGTTCTATTTGCAGCTGATGGTGACAGCTGCCCCCCCCCTTTGCTGTGCTTCCTCTTTAATGTCAACAATGCCTCCACCCCCTCCTCCTTCCCAGCAAGAGAACTGCTGCGTGTGGAGGAGGGGAGAGAAATTAATCAATTACATACCTCCACCAGCATTTCCCCATAGAATCCACCGTACAAAAAGTCTGATTCTGGTGTCATTTCAGTAACAGCAACGTAACCCCTCTTGCGTAGCAGATAACATAGTAACATAGTAAATGACGGCAGAAAAAGACCTGCATGGTCCATCCAGTCTTGCCCAACAAGACAAAACTCATATGTGCTACTTTTTGTGTATATACCCTACTTTGATTTGTACCTGTGCTCTTCAGGGCACAGACCGTATAAGTCTGCCCAGCACTATCCCCCGCCTCCCAACCACCAGCCCTCCTCCCAACCACCGGCTCTGGCACAGACCGTATAAGTCTGCCCAGCACTATCCCCGCCCTCCCAACCACCAGCCCCTCCTCCCACCACTGGCTCTGGCACAGACCGTACAAGTCTGCCCAGCACTATCCTCGCCTCCCACCACCGGCTGGCTCTGCCACCCAATCTCGGCTAAGCTCCTTAGGATCCATTCCTTCTGAATAGGATTCCTTTATGTTTGAATTCTGTTACCGTTTTCATTTCCACCACCTCCCGCGGGAGGGCATTCCAAGCATCCACTACTCTCTCCGTGAAAAAAATACTTCCTGACATTTTTCTTGAGTCTGCCCCCCAGATATATTATGAATGAATACAAAACTTTACCAAAGTCACTCAGGACTTATATATATATTTTATTTATTTTATTTGTTGCATTTGTGTCCCACATTTTCCCATCTATTTGCAGGCTCAATGTGGCTTACATAGTACCGTAAAGGCATTTGCCAAGTCCGGAAGGGAAACAAATACAAGGTGATATTGTGGTCGAATAAGGTATACGTGTGTCAGGTACAATGAAGGTAGAGGAGAAGAAAGGTTATATAGAGGGGCATAATCGAATGGCGCCGGCGAAATACATGGCCAGTGATGTATTTTGGCACCGCTGCAAACAGCTGGCCAGACCCGTATTTTCAAAAAAGATGGCCGGCCATCTTTTGTTTCGACAATACGGTTCTAGCCAGCCAAATGACTTGGATTTGGCCGGGTTTTGAGATGGCCGGCTTCGTTTTTTAGCAATAATGGAAAGTTATGTCAGCCATCTCAAACCCTGGTCAAATCCAAGGCATTTGGCCGTGGGAGGAGCCAGCATTTTTAGTGCACTGGCCCCCCTGACATGCCAGGACACCAACCAGCCACCCTAGGGGTCACTGCGGTGGACTTCAGAAAAGCTCCCTAGTGCATAGCTCCCTTACATTGGGAGCTGAGCCCCCCAAACCCACTACCCACAAATGTACTGCACCCACTAAAATTGCTCCAGGGACCTGCATACAGCCTCTAGGACTTATTGCTGCTGTATAACTTTGGCACACCAGTTCACACCTGAAGATTAATCTCTCTGAAAACGTCCTTTCTTGAAATAAGCACGTTTACTCACAGTTAACTGCAGATCAGAGGTTGTGCCCTACTGGCAAAGAGTCCCCTTGTACTAAGATTAGCAGTAGGTCAGAGCTGGCACAATGGTGCACAATGCCCTCTTTCAGCACCATTCAAGGTAAGAACTACGTTCTCTAACGTGGGTAACACAGGAAAGGGAACTAAAACTGGCTTACAAAAATGGCCACTACCGCATGGACTACAACAGGAAACAAAACAGGGCACACTCTGACCTGGTTGGCAGTGGGGAAAAGCACCATGGGAGTACAGCCCAGTACCCTACACCCAACACAATGCATTGGTAATGTGACTCTGCAGGGCACCTAACAGAAAAGGTGTCACACTCACCCGAGAGCCACATCGCGAAATACCGCTTAACGCCGCTTTTTTTTTCCATTATCGGCGAAAGCCAGCCATCTGGTAGCCACGCCCATGCCCGCCCATGTCCCGCCTTCGCTAATGTACCGACACGCCCCCTTGAACTTTCGCCGGCGAAGCGACGGGAAAGCGGCGATGCTGTCAAAAAAGCAGCTTTCCATTATACCGATTTCGCCGCTTTTTCTGAAATCGCTGGCCATCTCCCGATTTATGTCGGGAAATGGCCGGCGATCACCTTCGAAAATAAGCTGGATAGTGTCCATTTCAATTTTGGTTTTGCTGTTTTGCAGAGTGTAGGTATCTATGTTGGGTCGGTGGGGTATGCCTCTTTGAATAGGTAGGTTTCTAGTGATTTCCTCTTTAGGTGTTTGTAGGTTGTTTTCACAGCTTTTGGCAGTGAGTTCCATAGTTGTGTGCTTATATAGGAGAAGCTGGATATGTAGGTTGCTTTGTATGTTCTACCATCCCATAACAGCAGCAGCAAAGACCTTCCTAGGAAAAGGCAGCTCTGTAAATATTGTAGTAAGCCCTATTGGGAAAATTGAACAAGTTGGATTACTGCAGATCTCATAGGAATTTAACAATAGCCATACTGGGTCCATATAGCCCAGTATTCTGTTTCCAACAGTGGCTAATGCAGGTCACCTGGCAGAAACCCAAATAGTTAAAGCAAGGATGAAATTGAAGAAAGTTTCAAATGATTAAGGCAAACGAAAAGTAAGACCATCCAAAAGTTTATTTGCCAAAGTAAGCTGACCCAAAAGACCCAACACAGGCCATGTTTCGGCACAATGCCTTCCTCAGTGGTCTAAAAACATAGAAATTATAAAAACACAGCATAAATAAATACTGATACAAAAATAATAATGATACAGGCACAAATAAAACAACATAATGTATAAAAACGTATATAAATGTCAACATATAGAATAGAGGAGACTATTTTTTGGCAAAAGAAAATGTGAGTATGTGAACGGTGATATGGAAAAAATGCGTTGGTGGGAAAATAACAGTGAAAAATAAAAACGGTGAATGGTAACCAAAGTGAGAAGACACAGTAATCTGTGAATAAAAAGATAAAGAGTGAAAGGTGATAAAATATATAAGATATAAGGTGACAAATACTGGAGGAAAATGGGCAAGAATGAAAACACAAAAATAGATGGTCTAAAGATATATATCACCAACCTGCTTATTTTCGAAGGAGATGGCCGGCCATCTTCCGACACAAATCGGGAGATGGCCAGCCATCTCCTGAACCCGGCCAAATCAGTATAATCGAAAGCCGATTTTGGCCGGCTTCAACTGCTTTCTGTCGCAGAGCCGGCCAAAGTTAAAGGGGGCGTTTTCGCAGGGTATGGAAGGCGGGACGGGGACGTGGTTATGAGATGGCCGGCTTCGGCCGATAATGGAAAAAAGAAGGCCGGCTCTGACGAGCACTTTGCCGGCTTCACTTGGTCCATTTATTTTTAGGACCAAGCCTCAAAAAAGTGCCCCAACTGAGCAGATGACCACCGGAGGGAATCAGGGATCACCTCCCCTTACTCCCCCAGTGGTCACCAACCCCCTCCCACTCAAAAAAAATTTAAAAATCATTTTTTTGCCAGCCTGTATGCCAGCCTGAAATGTCATACCCAGCTCCATGACAGCAGCATGCAGGACCCTGGAGCAGTTTTTAGTGGGTGCAGTGAAGTCCACTGCAGTGCCCCCTAGGGTGCCCAGTTGGTGTCCTGGCATGTGAGGGAGACCAGTGCACTACAAATGCTGGCTCCTCTCATGATTTGGCCGGGTTTGAGATGGCCGGCATCGGTTACCATTATCGGCGAAAACCAATGCCAGCCATCTTAAACCCGGCCATCTCTGGCATTTGGCCGACCCCAGCTGTATTATTGAAATGAAAGATGGCCGGCCATCTTGTTTTGATAATATGATTCGGGACCACTCTTTGCGGCGCCGGCCATATAGATGGCTGCCGCCGTTCGATTATGCCCCTCCAAGTGCTCATATGAGTCCAAGGCAATAACATTATATAAATAGAGTATCAACATGGTCAGAAAACCAACCTAGGAAATTTAAACCAGTGCCACAAAAAATGTAAATGTAGCAGTATAAAGCCCGACTATATGACCCGAGCGGGCAGTATATGAAAATGCAAGTAACCGTGCAGGGGGTAGAAAAATTGTGTAAGGGTGCCATCATAATAAAAAGGAACATCACCTTGTTTGCTTATATATAAATGTACAAATGTCCGAGAAGGCTGATGGGATGTACCGTGAGTTACTAAAACAAACCTTGTCAAAATGATACAATAAATATCCTATAAAAATAGAAAAAGGAAATGAGAAAGGGTTACAATACCATGACTGTATGAGACGTGCTGTGGGCACGATGAGAATTAAAAGCTAAGGGGTCCTTTACTAAGCTGCGTAAGCGTCTATGCATGCCCAATGAACGCCAAAATGGAGCTATCGCCCGACTACCGCGTGGCTCTTGTGCTAATTTCATTTTTGGCGTGCGTCTGATACGGGCATCTGAAAAATATTTATTTTCGGGCACGTGGCATTTGGCGCGCGTAGGTCATAAGTTCTTGGTGGTCTGGGGAGTATCTGGTTAAGGACTGATTATTGCCAGCCGTCTGCACACGCCCAGATATTCAATGCCAGTGTCCAGACATGGCCCAGCACTGAATAATCCGGACATAAAGCCTGCGGTGGCTAAATATCACTGACTGCTTCCAGCTGATTATTTACCTCATATGGTCGTTGCATAAGAAAAGAAGGCGGAATCCGCAACCCTGAGAGAACTGAAGGAAATGAAGACACTGTGAGCGTCTGGGACATTCCCAGTCCCAAAAACAAAAGGTTTGATGCAAGGAACCAGTACCTTGTGGAAAAGGAGACCAACACAAGAGCTGCATTGCTTGCAGAAGTGTCAGGGCCAATCGACCCTCGATGCAACACATGAAGAGCAGGTTCTTGGTGATGTCATCAAACACCATGAGAATGGAGTAGAAAGCAATGGCGTAGCCAGACCCTTCCAAAACTCCCCCACCCCCTTTGCCCTGCATCTCTCTCCCTCTCTCTAAATACCCCTTCCCCGCTCTACCTCAGAACCGACGCATTCCACCAGAGAGGAGCCAACTCAGACAGTTGCTGGGTAGTGGACAGGGAGGGGCAGATGCCAGATCCGGGGACAGAGGACAGGGAGACGGAAACGAGGTGGCTGCTACTGAAGCCTTTTGAGGGTCTTATAGACCACCAGGTAGGGTAGGCATGAGCCAAGAATGGGTGGGCCTGTACCCACTCTGGTACTATATAAGTGTTAAGAGGAGCATTTGCAATACATTCGAGAGACTGAGACTCCACCCGTCATAGTCTGGTTTATGAATGAGGTTCATTCCTGTCACTGCATGTGCAAGACATAGCCATTTGGAGACCAGTCTCCTGCAATAAGAACACTGGTGCGTCCCAGTGGAAACACAGCTGGTCACATAGTAACGTTTGTCTGGCAGTCTATGAGGGGTGGTAGGTCTGGTTTGACCTGGGAACAGAGGGTTAGTGGGTTTGAACCACATTGGTGATCTTGTATTTTCAATTACTGAAGATGTTGGATTTTAAGGCAGAAAAACACAAAAATGTTACATTTTTTTTTGTTACATTTGTACCCCACGCTTTCCCACTCATGGCAGGCTCAATGCAGCTTACATGGGGCAATGGAGGGTTAAGTGACTTGCCCAGAGTCACAAGGAGCTGCCTGTGCCTGAAGTGGGAATCGAACTCAGTTCCCCAGGACCAAAGTCCACCACCCTAACCACTAGACCACTCCTCCACTCTCTTTAGCCTTCCAGGTCCAATTCTCTCTTCCCACCCCCATGCAGAATCTCTCCCTTCCTCCCCTCCACTGTCATGTCCAGCATTTCTCCCTCTCTCCCCCATGCACCATCTCTCCCGCCCCTTACATAAGTACATACGTATTGCCATACCGGGAAAGACCAAAGGTCCATGAAGCCCAGCATTCTGTTTCCTCCAACAGTGGCCAATCCAGGTTACAAATACCTGGCAAGATCCCAAAAAAGTACAAAACATTCTACATAAGTACATAAGTAATGCCACACTGGGAAAAGACCAAGGATCCATCGAGCCCAGCATGCTGTCCACGACAGTGGCCAATCCAGGCCAAGGGCACCTGGCAAGCTTCCCAAACATACTGCTTATCCCAGAAATAGTGGATTTTCCCCAAGTCCATTTAATAATGGTCTATGGACTTTTCCTTTAGGAAGCCGTCAAAACGTTTTTAAACATTCTCCTTTACCACATTCTCTGGCAACGAATTCCAGAGTTGAATTACACATTGAGTGAAGAAAGATTTTCTCCGATTCGTTTTAAATTTACTACATTGTAGCTTCATCGCATGCCCCCTAATCCTAGTATTTTTTGAAAGTGTGAACAGACGCTTCACATCTACCCGTTCAACTCCACTCATTATTTTATAGACCTCTATCATATCTCCCCTCAGCCGCCTTTTCTCCAAGCTGAAGAGCCCTAGCCGCTTTAGCCTTTCCTCATAGGGAAGTCATCCCATCCCCTTTATCATTCTCGTCGCTCTTCTCTGCACCTTTTCTAATTCCACTATATCTTTTTTGAGATGCGGCGACCAGAATTGAACACAATATTCGAGGTGCGGTCGCACCATGGAGCGATACAAAGGCATTATAACATCCTCATTTTTGTTTTCCATTCCTTTCCTAATAATAACTAACATTCTATTTGCTTTCTTAGCCGCAGCAGCACACTGAGTGGAAGGTTTCAACATATCATTTATTTATTTATTTATTGCATTTGTATCTCACATTTTCCCACCTATTTGCAGGCTCAATGTGGCTTACATAGTACCGTGATGGTGATCGCCAATTCCGGTATGAGAAATACAGAGTGGTATTGCGTTAAAGTTCATAAGTGACAGAGTAAATTAGCTGGTCAAGGAGAAAGAGATTAGGTTTTGTCCAGTTCTGGTATAAGTTTCGTTGTGTTGCAGGGTTCAGGTGTTTAGGTTGGATCGTTATGGTATGCCTTTTTGAACAAATTGGTTTTTAATGATTTCCGGAAGTTTGTTAGGTCGTGCTTTGTTTTCAAGACGTTTGGTAGTGCATTCCATAGTTGCGTGCTTATGTAGGAGAAGCTGGATGCATATGTTAATTTATATTTAAGTCCTTTGCGGCTTGGGTAGTGGAGGTTTAGGTATGTGCGTGCTGACCTTTTTGTGTTTCTGGTTGGTAAGTCTATGAGGTCTGCCATGTAGACCGGGGCCTCGCCGTGAATAATTTTATGAACCAGGGCGCAGATTTTGAACGCAATTCGTTCTTTGATTGGGAGCCAATGTAGTTTTTCTCGTAAGGATTTGGCGCTTTCGTACCTCGTTTTTCCAAATACGAGTCTGGCTGCGGTGTTTTGGGCAGTTTGGAGTTTCTTAATAATTTGTTCTTTGTGTCCGGCATAGATTGCATTGCAGTAGTCTAGGTGACTTAACACCATTGATTGTACCAGGCTGCGGAATATTTCCCTTGGGAAGAAAGGTTTTACTCGTTTGAGTTTCCACCTAGATGACGACCCCTAGATCCCTTTCTTGGTCCATGACTCCTAACGTGGAACCTTGCATGACGTAGCTATAATTCGGGTTCCCCTTTCTCACATGCATCACTTTGCACTTGTTCACATTAAACGTCATCTGCCATTTGGACGCCCAGTCTCCCTTCACCCCTATGTGCAACATTTTCCTCTCTCTCACCCCCTCTTCCCCTCCATTCAGCATCTCTCCTTCCCTTTCACCCCCAAATACAAGATTTCTTCCTATATTACCCCTCTCTACCCCTTTGCCGCATCTCACCCTTCCTCCCTTCCACCCCATGTCCAGCAATTCTCCCTCCCTCACCCCTCTCCCTCGTGCAGCATCTCTCACCTCTCTCTCCCCCTCCCTCCCATGCAGCATCTCTCGCCCCTCTCCCCCTTCCACTACCTGCAGCATCTCTCCCTCTCTTCTATGGGTCCGCGGCAGCGATTTCCACACGCTGCCTGCCATTAATCTGGAAGCTGCCCCTTTGCCACGTCCCACCCAGGCACAAACAGAAAATTGCGACGGGGGGCAGGACGTGGCAGGGAGAGGTTTCTGAGTTAGCAAGAGGCAGTATGTGGGAATCTCTGCTGCTGCCATAGAGAAGAGTTAGCATTGGAGGCTCAGTCTGCCACCCCAACCCCGGAGCTGTCAGGTCCCAGGGGTGCACTGCTGCTGGGTGGTCCCAGGCCCACCCGGGCCTACCCATGGTTACACCCCTGTTCTTGACAGATGTCTTAACCATGATACACATCTAATGAAAGGTCCACAAAGGCTGCATTGTTTCTTTGTTCTAGTCCAATGCTCACCGATCTTTCTGCAGCCACGGCAACAAAAAAACAAGTGACCCCCCAGGTGGTGCAGGACGAGTTTAGCAAAGCTCTGTTGTAATCACTCAGTCCCACATGCAAACACTATCTTATTCCATTCCTTTACCCTGTCCGTGTGAATCCCGTTGTAACAATCACCATCATCCTTGGATGGAAGAAATGAACACGGTTGCAGTCAATGACAGATTCATTTTCCAAAACAGTGTTTAGTAAGAGCAAGGTGGATTGTAAGGAGGTACCAAACTGTGACTGTGAAAAGCAGTTTCTGATTAAAATACTTTCAGCCTTCTCTAGACATTTTTGAGTTTAAAATCCATTTCCTCAGAATTTTCTCTAAAATTCACTCAACCTCTTTTGTTCCTACCCCTCCGACCTTGCTCCAGCCCCTTCCCTGTTAGGTTACTACTACTACTTATCACTTCTATAGTGCTACAAGGCATACGCAGAGCTGTACACCATACACAAAAGACAGCCCCCTGCTCAAAGAGCTCACAATCTAAGTAAGACAGGTAAACAGACAGAACAATTAAGAGGTAAGGGAACTAAAGAGGTGGGGTACAGGGCAAGTAAGTAGTGGTTAGGAGTCAAAAGCAGTGTCAAAGAGGTGGGCTTTTAGCCTGGACTTGAAAATGGCCAAAGACGGGGCTAGACGTACAGGCTCGGGAAGTCGATTCCAGGCGTGAGGTTACCACTGAGTCACAGAACTTACTTGTTATAAAAATACAAAACATTATAAGCTAAGAAACAGTCCAGTTTAAACAGAACCCTACTACATTTGCTGCTGTTTAGGCAGATTAACAGAAGTTAACGTAAGAACAACTTTACGGAAAGACAGAGGGGCCCTTTAAATAAACGGTTGGCGCATCACAATCCAGATCTACCGCAGGAGCTTGGTGCTAGTTCCCACCCCCCAGTGCGCGCCATTTCTGGCGCTACAAAAATATTTACCCGGCGGTAATCGGTTACCGCCGGGAGTCCTTACCGCCACCTCAGTGGCTTGGCGGTAACGTGCTCTCCCCCTGAAATGGCCGCGCTGCGATTGGTTCACTTACCGCACAGCCATTTCTTTTCCAGAAAAAAGGGCAGCCTTTTACTTGCTGCGGTGAAAGGGGGGGGCCTCAGGGGGGCATCAAAAACAGAGGCTGACGCCAGCGCAGGCCCCCTTTTACAGCAGCTTAGTAAAAGGACCCCAAAGTTAATGACCTGATTCTACTAAAATAACCCACGGAAGGGCTTTGCATAGAAATCAAACGAGAAGAACCGGTGAGACAGCATGGGCATAATTATATTAAGTGTTAATTCTGTTTAGGGTTTAAAAGCTTGGTGCTTGAATTCAACTTTTTCACCCTGCAAGTGAAGGAATGCCAGCTGGATTTAATTACTTAGAAAGGTCAGAGAGAGCAACTTCTTTCACCCTTTGTGAGTGATGGATTGCTAAATGCTGGCACATCTGTATACTATTATGAATGAACAAAGCATGAGCCAGACATACTGTAGTTTAAAGCTGGTTAAATAATTTTAGAAGTTCTTGATATGTAGATTTTGTTATAAGGAATACTGATTCTGTGTATTTTAGAATATGTCTTATTTTAGAATATGTTTATTCTGGGTAGTTAATATGTAGAATACCTTTTTAAATCTAATGTTTGTTCAACTCTTTGCCTTACGTTCTGAGTAGGGCTGCAGTGAAAAGGTCAGCATATGGTTTGAGTTTTCTGCAGTCCTGGCTGGTTTAATGTATGGAGCTGGTGGGTGAAAAGGGTCAAGAAAAGTCTTGATTAATTATAGGTAAATGTAGGAATGGTCCTGAAAGTAATAACAAACTATAGCTGTATGCCATTAAGTAAGACTGGCCCTTGACCCCTTAATGAATGCCAGAGTTCAGTTAGTAGTTAGTATGAAGTTGATTAGGAATATGAGAATGTCCCTTAGTCCCTAAATGAATTCAGTTTAAGCTATAGCTGAGAAATTAATCATAATAAAATGTAAGAGACTGGTGCCATATTGTCTAGCTTGAGGGGCCCCAGGTCATAGGTCAGTTTGAGAAATATCAAACCTATGTAACTGATATTTTTAAAGTAATGATTGGCTGAGGCAAGGTAACCAATCTATTCTTTACCATCTGGAAAGTAACGGGGCTAGAGAGGGGGATAGCACTGTATTTAAGTGGGAGTAGAAGCAGTTTACGTCAGAAGGAACAGACAGAAGAAGAGAAGCAGCTGAGACAGAAGCCATAACATCCAGAGAGCTGAGAGAGAGAGAAGAGAGCTAGAACTGATGTCCTACTCTGTTTGCTGGCAAATAAAGAAGATTTCTCCCTCATTCTGGTGTGTGCTGCTTGACTCCTGAAGTACCACAGATTCTGCTAACAATAGGGGTAATTCATGCATCAATTCCTGCAACACCGGGGGGAAGTCCTTAGACTAAGAATCCACAGAAGCCCCTAAATGTAGCGCTTGTCCTCCTCCTTGTAGCTGAAAGGGTCCCCAGCGAATGGCAAGGGAGGTGGGTGGTTGTAGCTGCCCTGGAGGAAGATCCACATAGTTCCCAGAACCATCACAGGGGTCACCAAAAACAAACAGAGGCGATCAACCGTTCTGGCCACTCGATTCCAGTTATCCTTCTCCTGGGAGCAAGAGAGAGAAAGAGAGAAGAGAAAACGATTAAAGAAAGGGGTGGAAATGAGACAGGAGTGAGACTATGATCTTTATACTGGTGGAAATGTAATCTACAGTGAATTGGATCCAGGGGCGTAGCCAGACGACAGATTTTGGGTGGGCCTAGGGAAGAAGTGGGTGGGCACCAGTTGTTCCCCCCCCCTCCCCCCCAACCACCACCCAAAAAATATCTCAAATGGTGGGAAAACGCTTCTTTCCACCTTGGCAGTCTGCAGCAGGCATGCGCTGAACACGGAACATTCGCAGTCTTCAGCTGGCCGAGCTTGGGATCCCACCAGCTACCGCTAAACGTGTGCTACTGTTGGGTGGGCCCCCAGCCCACCCAGGCCCACCTGTGGCTACACCACTGATTGGATCTGTTACTTTCACGAGATCATTGGGATTTCAGGGTAGCCAAACCCAACTCTTTCCATCAGAAAGCACTAGCCACAAACGTAGGGATTCTTTTATTAAGCTTAGTGCATTCCAGTGGCGTAGCTATAGGGGGCCACTGGAAAGGCTCAGGTCTGCACCATTTCTCCCTACACTTCCCAACACCTCTGGGAAGAAATTTCTAGCCCCATACCAACCTCATTGTAGTCGTTTTTGTCCCTCATGTGCTTAACGATGAAATTGGTTCCGTCTATAGCAGGCTTAATCTCATTGTACAGCTGTTCCTGGATATCATCAGCGTCCTGGGGGTTTGTTTCTGTTGAGGGAAATAAAAGGGGCATTTGGTTTTTTTTCATTGGTCGGGCAAAAGTAGGATCTTGGAGTAATTTGAACACAGTCTTCGTGTCGGAAAGTTCTCACTTCCAGGAAAAAGCTCTGGGTTCAAGAGGGAATAAATCGTATTGCCATCATATCTGTCCATCTGCTAGTCAGACAAAATTTGTGGTCCCTCCTACTTTTCTGATTTGGGAGGTAATTTCCTAATCTTTTTCCATGTGTGAAGTGGTTTTATAAAGTTACCCCATTGGGCTACATACATAAAAGAACACAATACATATACGTGCACACTTTCCCCCACCCATATCTAGGCCTGTTCTAGGGCGGCGTTTGAACAGATAAGTAGAAAACTGACCACAGCCAGCTGAAGGCCTGTCCACTTGTCCCTCTGTGGCCCCCTAAAGGCCAGAGGTCATGTCAGGACTGCCTTCCCATATTATGCTACCTCAGTGATACCTGCTAACATTTACACCTGCTCCTGAGCAGGTCTAAATACCTGTGACCTAAATCAGGTATGATTCCTGCTGCTTTGATCATATTTTATATAGACGCGTGGGTGCCCAAAAGAGGGGCCTTGGTGCCCTCTCAACCTAGGCACCCTGTTAAAAAGTAAAAAAAATACCCCCTAGATCAGTGACGTAGCTAGGACTGAATGGTCCCCAGGAAGAAAAACTGAGACGGGCCCCCCTATAACACTACCTCTGCCAAAGTGAGAGCAGGGGAGGGGGAGGGGGAGAGGGAGAAGAAGACACCCTTTAAGAGGTCTGGTAAACAAACCCTGCAAAAAGCAAACCTATCACAGTACTGGGAATTGCAATGCAATTTCCCAAAGCTGACGGGTTACAATTAATAAATTCAGAAACAGAAAAAAAATATATTTTTTCTACCTTTGTTGTCTGAGCATTGGTTTGGTCCCATTGTCTCCTGCTTTTCTCTGTTTTTTTCTCAACTCTTTCCGGGGTCTCCTGTTCTTTCTCTATGTCCATTATCCATCTTTCCTCTGCATCCCTATCCATCCTGTCCAGTGTCTTCCAACTATGTCCCTGTCCTTATCATCCCCCCATGTTTATTTTATTTTATTTTTATTTATTGCATTTGTATCCCACATTATCCCACCTTTTTGCAGGCTCAATGTGGCTTACAGAGTAAGGTTATGATAAAGTCAATACGTGATTTAAATACAGTTGATCATAAGCTGAGGTAAGAGAGGTGATAGATGGGCTGATGTTGGGTAGGTTGTGTGAGAAATGTTTTAGATGTGTTTGGGTGATTTGGGGGAAGAATTGTATCATTGAGGGTGGTTATTGTAAGCTTTGTTAAAGAGGTGTGTTTTCAGAGCTTTGCGGAAGCTGGTTAGATTGTTCATGGTTTTCAGGGTTTTGGGTAGCGCATTCCAAAACTGTGTGCTTTTGTATGCAAAGGTCGTAGCATAAGCTTGTTTGTACTTCACTCCTTTGCAGCTGGGGAAATTCAGGTTTAGGAATTTGCGAGCCGATCTTTTGGCGTTTCTGGGTGGTAGGTCCACTAGGGTTAGCATATAGAGTGGGGCATCTGCGTGAATGATTTTGTGCACGGTTGTGCAAATCTTGAATTCAATTCGTTCCTTGAGCGGAAGCCAATGCAGTTTCTCTCTTAGGGGCTTCGCGCTTTCATATTTAGGTTTTCCAAAGATGAGCCTGGCTGCCGTGTTTTGGGTTGTTTGGAGTTTTTTAATGGTCTGTTCTTTACAGCCTGCGTACAAGGTGTTGCAATAGTCCAAGTGGCTTATTACTAGTGACTGCACTAGGGTGCGAAAGATATTTCTTGGGAAATAAGGTTTAATTCTTTTGAGTTTCCACATCGATTGGAACATTTTTTCGTTGTGTTCTTCACGTGGGTATTGAGTGTGAGGTTTCGATCAATGGCGACTCCAAGAATTTTCAGGTTTTCTGATATAGGCAGTGTGCAGTAAGGTGTGGTTATAGTGGAGTAATTGTTTGCATTGTATTGGGAGGTGAGAACTAGGCATTGTGTTTTTTCAGCATTGAGCTTTAGCCGGAATGAGTCTGCCCATGAGTGCATGATCTGGAAGCTCTGGTTGATCTCGTTGGTTATTTCGTTTAAGTCCTTCTTGAACGGGATGTAGATTGTGACATCATCGGCATATATGTAAGGGTTAAAGTTTTGATTGGCCAAGAGTTTGGCTAGTGGTATCATCATTAGGTTGAAGATTGTAGGTGAAAGGGGGGATCCTTGAGGGACTCCACATTCCGGTGTCCAGGGCGGTGATCTGGCAGTATTCGTTATAACTTGGTAGGATCTAGTGGTGAGGAATCCTTTGAACCATTTGAGAACTGGGCCTCCGATTCCGAAGTATTCTAGAATGTGTAATAGTATTTCATGATCCACCATGTCGAAGGCACTGGACATGTCGAATTGTAATATGAGTATGTTCTTGCCAATTGCAATTGTTTTTTTTAAAGGAGTTCATTGCAGACACTAGTACAGTTTCGGTGCTATGATTTGATTGGAATCCTGACTGTGATTCATGTAGAATTGAGTGATTGGTCAGGTAGTCCGTGAGCTGCTTCGTCACTATGCCTTCCATCAATTTTGTAGTGAGTGGGATAGAGGCGACTGGTTGGTAGTTGGTTAAGTCCATTGTGCTTTTCTTGGCATCTTTTGGCAGCGGCGTGAGTAGTATGTTTCCATTTTCCGTGGAGAAGAGACCATGTAGGAGTCTATAGTTTACTTGGTTCGTGAGGTCTATTTTAAATTGTTTGGGTGCAGCTTTTATTAGGCTGGTGGGGCAAATGTCAAGTTTGCACTGAGATTTGGCGTATTTTTTAAGCCAGTGTGTGAGTTCATCTACTGAAATTGGGTCAAAGTTGGTCCATGATCGGTCAGCTGGGTATTCCCCGGGTATTGGGTCTAGGAATTCAAGGATACTTGAATATTCAATGGTGTTACTTGGTATCATGCGTCGGAGCTTTGTAATTTTTTCATTGAAATACTTCACTAGGTTGGCTGCCGATGGGGTGTCTGTGCTGTTCGAGGTGACTCGTGTGGTGTTTAGGAGATTGTTTACGAGTGAAAAGAGTTTGTGTGTATCCTTGTAGTCTGGTCCTATTATGGTTTTGTAGTACGTTCTTTTGGTATGTCTGATGCTGTATTTGTATTTTCTTTGTAACTGTTTCCACTCTTTAAGTGTGTGTTCATCTTTTTTTTTGCTCCATGCTCTTTCTAGTCTTCTGACCTGTGTTTTTAGTTCTTTCAGTTCTTCGTTGAACCATGGGATTGAGTTAATCCTATGCGAAGTTCTGGTTTGGAGCGGAGCTATATTGTCTAGAACTGTTCTGCATTTTTGTAAGAATTGGGGTGATTCTGTGGTTGTTGTCCATTCGGTGGTATATATTTGTTGCCAGAATGTTAAAGGGTCTATTTTGCCTCTTGTACTGTAGGTTCTTTTTTCCTGTTTTTGTTGTTTCTCTTTTGTTTTCCAGAGGAGGGAAGTGTTTGCTTTGTAATGATCTGACCATGGTGTGATTGTCCATTTTGTGTTCTTGATTGTGAGGTTCACTATCTGTGTTCCTTTCTTACTCTGTTCAGCATCACCCTTTCTGTTGTTGCCCTTCCCAATGAATCTAGCATCACCTCTTTGCATCTATGCTCTCTCCATGCCCAACATCTCTTCTTTCCTCCATATCCACTTTCTCTTCTCTCTCTTTCCTTCCTCCTGCAACCCCCAGTCTTGACTTCCCCCCTCCATGGTCCAATGCCTCTTCTTATTCTCCCTTCTTCCTTGGTCCAGAGTCCCCCCCTCTCTCTCTCCAGCCTGGTTAAACCCCAATGAGCGAGCCAGAAACCTGATCTTCAGCAGTACTTAACTGGTTAGTGCTGCTGACTATCACTGCTAACTAGTCATCCCTTAACCAGATGACTTACTGCCACGGGCTAAATTTCAATCCCATATATATATATATTTTAAGGTAAACACACTAAATAAACATTTTGTGCCAGAAGGAAATTTTCATCCAGTGAGGGAATAAATTCAATGGATTCAGACAGCATTTTAGTTTTCGGTGATTTAGACTGCGGCTCATTCCCTTACGTGCTGGTGTGACTCTGCTGGCCAGCCCATGGCGCTCCGACTGCTTTTCAAACATGAGCTCGCTGCGTGATTTCACCGAGAAATATTCCTCAGCCTTGACAATGTAACCGACGGAACTGCTACGGCGTAGTAAGAAGTTGTTCCAGGGCTCCGGCTCACTCTCCGCGGGCTGCGACATGTGTAGAATTCGAGGCAACTTGCACAAGAACAGCTGGGAACATGGGGATGAGAGAGAAAAAAAAAATTGTTTATGAGGGACACTGACCGAAATTAATAGAGTAAACAAAAAGTGATGAGAAAAGCCTTTATGGGAAACAGTGACCTGGAGGGCATAGCAAACATTTCTTTCCAACAGGAACAGATGAAAGGCCCTATGCACTTATGATTTAGACACTGAACAGCTCTCGGTTTTTGATAGACCTTTGACTGTCCAAGCAGCACGTTTGTGGAGGGATACTGCTAAGCAATTTTCATTTTCCCAATCATACCTCTCTTTTCGGAAAAATAGAAAAACTGTTCTAATCAGAAAATTTGTTTCTTAATTACGGTTTCTTTTCTGAGTTTACTTTGATATCCCAGGGAAATGCTCTGGTTCTCTTGACATATGTAACCCGCTTACAACTTGATCAGGGCCGGTCTTAGGCATGAGCGATAGGGGCGGTCGCACAGGGCCCTGCATCTCTGGCACGTCTGTCCTCCTGTCTCGGAACACCTCCCTGCTCCGTACCTTAATGTGCATCTGCATTTCAGTAGACAGCATCAGGCAGTGGCAGTGGTGTACAAAAGGGGGGGGGGAGCGGTGGGGGCGGTCCACCCCGGGTGCACGCCGCTGGGGGGGGGGGGGGGGTGCTGCAGTGCGCGCCTGCTCCTCTGAGTTTGCTAAAGTTTGTTCGTTTGCTGCAGCTCCCTCTGCCCTGGAACAGGTTACTTCCTGTTCCGGGGCACAGGGAGCTGCAGCGAACGAACGAAGTTTAGCGAACTCGGAGGAGCAGGCACACGCTGTGGCACCCCCCCCAAGCGGCGTGCACCCAGGGGGGGTGTCATTTCACTGGAGGGGGGGAGGTGTCATCTAGCGGGGGGGGGGGGCTGCCCCCGGGGGGGGGGGGGGGGGGGCGCATCGGCACTCCGCCCCGGGTGCCATCCCGGCCAGGAACGCCACTGAGCAGCGGCAACGATTTTCATATCCTGTCAGCTGCTGAGTCCAGAGCCTCCTCACTGCTGCATCCTGCCCCCTTTTGATGTCACTTCCTGCTTCTGCAAAGGTGGGATACAGCTGATGGGATATGAAAATCGCTGCCGCTGTCTGCTGTTCTCTATTGAAACGTGGTGGATGCACATCAAGGTACGGGGTGAAGTAGGGTTCCAAGAGCTCTAAACCTCCTTTTAAACTCTGATAAATTATGGCTTATGGTGGCAGGCATGGGGGGAGGGGCATGGGCATGGGTGCCGGCAGAAGGGACCCACTGAACTGGTCTGCACAGGGCCCTGCAATTGATAAGACCAGCCCTGAACTTGATGGTGTTAGCGGGATATAATACAAAGTGTAATGTAATGTATCCTTAGCTTCTATGTCCTCAAATTACTGTGTATGCGCATAAAAAAGAGGAAGCAATGGCAAAGAATGCTGGAAGTGGGTGTGTGACATTTTATTTTTATTACATTTGTACCCTGCGCTTTCCCACTCATGGCAGGCTCAATGCAGCTTACATGGGGCAATGGAGGGTTAAGTGACTTGCCCAGAGTCACAAGGAGCTGCCTGTGCCAGGAATCAAACTCGGTTCCTCAGTTCCTCAGGACCAAAGTCCACCACCCTAACCACTAGGCCACTCCTCCACTGTTGCTACTATTTCAGATTCTACATGGAATGTTGCTATTCCACTAGCAACATTCCATGTAGAAGTCGGCCCTTGCAGATCACCAATGTGGCCGCGCAGGCTTCTGCTTCTGTGAGTCTGACGTCCTGCACATACGTCACACTCACAGAAACAGAAGCCTGCGCAGCCTTCTACATGGAATGTTGCTAGTGGAATAGCAACATTCCATGTAGAATCTCCAATAGTAGCAACATTCCATGTAGAATCTCCAATAGTATCTATTTTATTTTTGTTACATTTGTACCCTGTGCTTTCCCACTCATGGCAGGCTCAATGCGGCTTACATGGGGCAATGGAGGGTTAAGTGACTTGCCCAGAGTCACAAGGAGCTGCCTGTCCCTCCCTGACGTGGGAATCGAACTCAGTTCCTCAGGACCAAAGTCCACCACCCTAACCACTAGGCCACTCCTCCACTGTTGCTACTATTTGAGATTCTACATGGAATGTCGGCCCTTGCAGATCACCAATGTGGCCGCGCAGGCTTCTGATTCTGTGAGTCTGACGTCCTGCACGTACATGCAGGATGTCAGACTCACAGAAGCAGAAGCCTGCGCAGCCTTCTACATGGAATGTTGCTAGTGGAATAGCAACATTCCATGTAGAATCTCCAGTAGTAGTAACGTTCCATGTAGAATCTCCAATAGTATCTATTTTATTTTTGTTACATTTGTACCCTGCGCTTTCCCACTCATGGCAGGCTCAATGCGGCTTACATGGGGCAATGGAGGGTTAAGTGACTTGCCCAGAGTCACAAGGAGCTGCCTGTGCCTGAAGTGGGAATCCAACTCAGTTCCTCAGGACCAAAGTCCACCACCCTAACCACTAGGCCATTCCGCCACTGTTGCTACTATTTGAGATTCTACATGGAATGTTGCTATTCCACTAGCAACATTCCATGTAGAAGTCGGCCCTTGCAGATCACCAATGTGGCCGCGCAGGCTTCCTCTTCTGTGAGTCTGACGTCCTGCACGTACGTGCAGGACGTCAGACTCACAGAAACAGAAGCCTGCGCAGCCTTCTACATGGAATGTTGCTAGTGGAATAGCAACATTCCATGTAGAATCTCCAGTAGTAGTAACGTTCCATGTAGAATCTCCAATAGTATCTATTTTATTTTTGTTACATTTGTACCCTGCGCTTTCCCACTCATGGCAGGCTCAATGCGGCTTACATGGGGCAATGGAGGGTTAAGTGACTTGCCCAGAGTCACAAGGAGCTGCCTGTGCCTGAAGTGGGAATCCAACTCAGTTCCTCAGGACCAAAGTCCACCACCCTAACCACTAGGCCATTCCGCCACTGTTGCTACTATTTGAGATTCTACATGGAATGTTGCTATTCCACTAGCAACATTCCATGTAGAAGTCGGCCCTTGCAGATCACCAATGTGGCCGCGCAGGCTTCCTCTTCTGTGAGTCTGACGTCCTGCACGTACGTGCAGGACGTCAGACTCACAGAAACAGAAGCCTGCGCAGCCTTCTACATGGAATGTTGCTAGTGGAATAGCAACATTCCATGTAGAATCTCCAGTAGTAGTAACGTTCCATGTAGAATCTCCAATAGTATCTATTTTATTTTTGTTACATTTGTACCCTGCGCTTTCCCACTCATGGCAGGCTCAATGCGGCTTACATGGGGCAATGGAGGGTTAAGTGACAGAGTCACAAGGAGCTGCCTGTGCCTGAAGTGGGAATCCAACTCAGTTCCTCAGGACCAAAGTCCACCACCCTAACCACTAGGCCACTCCTCCACTCCACCCATATGTTTAACACCAAGGGGTCAATGTTCAGCGATACTTATTTAACTGATAACATCCAGTTCCACATTCTATTGTGACCCTCATATCACAACAATTTTTGGTGGAAACTTTTGGGAAGAGGGAATACTGTTTTGGAAACCAGCAAAGCGTCTCACATCATGCACACAGTATCGGGGAGGAATGCCCACTACTTTCAAAGAGTCTGCCTCCTTTGCAAAGAGTGCCCACTCTCAACAATACTGCTCCCATGATGACACAAAAAATGAAGAAAATGAACACTCCCAGAAATGACAAGGGAAACAACAGAAAACAACCATTTTCTGCCAGGACACAGTTACACTGCTCACTACTAAGCCAGACGTTTGTGATCCTTCAGTGCATCCGAGCTACAGAAGTCCCAGCTTGAGGCTGGGGTCAGGAGTCCATACGGAGTACAGTAGTGGCCAGTTAGAAGCAGTTCTAGCATACTAAGGGCAGGGTGGTGGTGGTGGGGGGGATCGCATGGCTGTCGGCTCTGCCAGTCCACTGCCCCCTCTGACATCAACTTCCTGTTCTAGGAACGGGGACCGGCAGAGCCGACAGCCATGAGACTGCTGAGTGCACCCCCTTGCTTGGAGGAAGGGGGCGCTCCGCCCCGGGTCCAGGGGCGTAGCCAGACTTCGGCGGGAGGGGGGTCCAGAGTCCGAGGTGAGGGGGCACATTTTAGCCCCCCCACCCCCCAGTGCCACTGACCTCCCTCACCATTTTTTTACCTCCCCGCAGCCGCCACCACCTTTGACCCACCCCCCCAGCGCCAACCCTTTCGACCCCCTCTTCCCGCCGCCACCACCAACGTGCAGGACGTCAAACTCACAGAAACAGAAGCCTGCCCTTGCAGATCACGCGGCCGTGCCGGAGAAGAGGATTTTGGCAGGGAGTGGGGTCGAAGGGGTTGGCGGCAGGGAGGGGCCAGGGCCAAATCTAAGGGGGTCCATGCCCATGTGGCCCCACGTAGCTACGCCCCTGCCCAGGTCGCAGTTACGGTAGGTATGCCACAGAGAAGCAATGCTTGCACCCCCCCCCCAGCCAGAGATGCAGAACGAAGTCTTCTGTTACAGAGGCATCAGCAGTATTTCTCCAGCATGTCTACTTGAACCTACCTCTTTGAGCCACCTTGGCATCCTGTGAGTGCTGGGGGTCCGGAAGTGAATGTTCAACACGATGACACAGCTCACAACCACCACGGTCACCAGCACCATGATAAACATTAAGTACCTGCAAAGGGAAGAGAACAGTGCGTAGCCGTGAGGCTCTCTACACATCCTTAACTGGTGTCTGGGCTACAAAGCTCTTTCCAATCTGTGCATTTTGCACATTTACAAACCCTGCTAAGTCTCCCACTCCAGCAGGTCATTTCCTGCCAAGAAATCAGGATTTCTCCTTCTCTGCTCATATCCAGCAGATTGCCAAGACCTGTCGTTTCTTCCTTTACAACATCCGTAAAATCCACCCCTTTCTTTCCGAGCACTCTACCAAAACCCTCATCCACACCCTTGTCACCTCTCGTTTAGACTACTGCAATCTGCTTCTTGCTGGCCTCCCACTTAGTCACCTCTCCCCTCTCCAATCGGTTCAAAACTCTGCTGCCCGTCTCGTCTTCCGCCAGGGTCGCTTTACTCATACTACCCCTCTCCTCAAGACCCTTCACTGGCTCCCTATCCGTTTTCGCATCCTGTTCAAACTTCTTCTACTAAGCTATAAATGTACTCACTCTGCTGCTCCCCAGTATCTCTCCACACTCGTCCTTCCCTACACCCCTTCCCGTGCACTCCGCTCCATGGATAAATCCTTCTTATCTGTTTCCTTCTCCACTACTGCCAACTCCAGACTTCGCGCCTTCTGTCTCGCTGCACCCTACGCCTGGAATAAACTTCCTGAGCCCCTACGTCTTGCCCCATCCTTGGCCACCTATAAATCTAGACTGAAAGCCCACCTCTTTAACATTGCTTTTGACTCGTAACCACTCGTCTCCACCTACCCTCCTCTCTTCCTTCCCATTCACATTAATTGATTTGATTTGCTTACTTTATTTATTTTTTGTCTATTAGATTGTAAGCTCTTTGAGCAGGGACTGTCTTTCTTCTATGTTTGTGCAGCGCTGCGTACGCCTTGTAGCGCTATAGAAATGCTAAATAGTAGTAGTAGTCTCCTGCTACCGCTGATCCCACGCCTCATGGAGGCGATGATGTTTTATGAAGGCATTTCCTGCTGCTGTCCTCGAATCAGCTGTGCTGGGGCAGAGAAATGGGCGGAGCTGTGGGTGGATTTGGGTGGAGCAATGGTGGGGAGGGGCGGAGCTGGGGTGGTCTGAGTGCGGACCCCAAAGCTCCCGCTGAGTGGATCGGCCCCTCTTGGCAGCTCTGCTTTTAAATTGTGAATAATTCATGGTATGGTTCTATGGGATAGGAGGAAAAGTCCTATTGTGGATTAAAAACTGGTTGAAGGATAGGAAACAGAGAGTGGGGTTAAATGGGCAGTATTCACAATGGAGAAGGGTAGTTAGTGTGGTTCCTCAGGGGTCTGTGCTAGGACCGCTGCTTTTTAATATATTTATAAATGATTTAGAGATGGGAGTAACTAGCGAGGTAATTAAATTTGCTGATGACACAAAGTTATTCAAAGTCGTTAAATCGCGACAGGGTTGTGAAAAATTACAAGAGGACCTTACGAGACTGGGAGACTGGGCGGCTAAATGGCAGATGATGTTTAATGTGAGCAAGTGCAAGGTGATGCATGTGGGAAAAAAGAACCCGAATTATAGCTACGTCATGCAAGGTTCCACGTTAGGAGTTACGGACCTAGAAAGGGATCTGGGTGTCGTCGTCGATAACACACTGAAACCTTCTGCTCAGTGTGCTGCTGCGGCTAAGAAAGCGAATAGAATGCTGGGTATTATTAGGAAAGGTATGGAAAACAGGTGTGAGGATGTTATAATGCCGTTGTATCGCTCCATGGTGCGACCGCACCTTGAGTATTGTGTTCAATTCTGGTCGCCGCATCTCAAGAAAGATATAGTAGAATTGGAAAAGGTGCAGCGAAGGGCGACTAAAATGATAGCGGGGATGGGACGACTTCCCTATGAAGAAAGACTAAGGAGGCTAGGGCTATACAGCTTGGAGAAGAGATGGCTGAGGGGAGACATGATAGAGGTATATAAAATAATGAGTGGAGTGGAACAGGTGGATGTGAAGCGTCTGTTCACGCTTTCCAAAAATACTAGGACTAGGGGGAATGCAATGAAACTACAGTGTAGTAAATTTAAAACAAATCGGAGAAAATTTTTCTTCACCCAACGTGTAATTAAACTCTGGAATTCGTTGCCGGAGAAAGTGGTGAAGGCGGTTAGCTTAGCAGAGTTTAAAAAGGGGTTGGATGGTTTCCTAAAGGACAAGTCCATAAACCGCTACTAAACAGACTTGGAAAAATCCAAAATTCCAGGAATAACATGTATAGAATGTTTGTACGTTTGGGAAGCTCGCCAGGTGCCCTTGGCCTGGATTGGCCGCTGTCGTGGACAGGATGCTGGGCTCGATGGACCCTTGGTCTTTTCCCAGTGTGGCATTACTTATGTACTTATGTACTTATGTTATCTTCCTAAAATATGAATACCTAACAGCGGTCCCAGAATCATTTCTTACTTCTTTTTCCATCTGTATATATTTTTTTGCTGCTTCTTTTTCCTATCAAGCTGTTAAATGTTGGAATTATCTACTTTTTGTACCGAGAACGGAACCTTCTTATCTTAGGAAACTTTTGAAATCTTTTCTTTTTAGAAAATACATTGAGTTTGGCTTAAGTGGGTAATTGTGATTTTATTAATCTCTGTAATTGGGGGATGGCTTTTTCTCTTTTAAAAATCTTTTGTAATCTGCAATAAACCCAAAGGCAAGTAAGGGAATAGAAGTTCTCTTATTGCACTGATGCTCTGTTTTCCAGCCATGGCAGCCTTGGGTTAGCTGCTGCTCTTTTGAAAATAACCCTAACAGAGCAGGATGACCCAGAACTGACAGTTCCTGCCTATCACTGCAAAAGATTAAGATAGAGGGGTGGGGGAGGCCCAGGGGCTGGGCTGGAATGCACAGAGCCCAGAAGTAACATAGTAACATAGTAAATGACGGCAGAAAAAGACCTGCATGGTCCATCCAGTCTGCCCAACAAGATAAACTCATATGTGCTACTTTTTGTGTATACCTTACCTTGATTTGTACCTGTCCTTTTCAGGGCACAGACCATGTAAGTCTGCCCAGCACTATCCCCGCCTCCCAACCACGATTCCCCCCTCCCACCACCGGCTCTGGCACAGACCTTATAAGTCTGCCCAGCTCTATCCTCGCCTCCCAACCACCAGCCCCGCCTCCAACCACTGGCTCTGGCACAGATCGTATAAGTCTGCCCAGCACTATCCTCGCCTCCCGCCACCGGCTCTGCCACCCAATCTCGGCAGGGGCTGGTAGAGGAGGACAAGATAGATGCCCTCTGCTACTGGTGGTGATTATTTTCTGTAAATAATGAAAGAGGAACGAAATTGTATTTGCTTTGCGGAAGTGTGGGCGCGTGTTTTTGGCGCATACTGGGCCAGTTTTTACTACGTCTGAGAAAGAGGGCTTTTTTGTCAATGGGCCGGGAAAAGGGCCTGCGGTAAAACTGAAACCAGTACTTGCCTATTTACGGACCGAGCTGAAAATGTGCTTTGGCGGAAGTGTGCTCTCGCTCCCCCCGCGCTGTCAACCTGGTTCCGCTTCTGGGACTGAGCCCTTAATGCCACCCACTGATTTAGCGGTAAGGCTCATGCTCTGCACACGTGGTGGCTGGTCGGCACGCACCAACTGCTGATTAACGCCGTAAATGCTGCGCACAGTAAGGAAATAAAATAATTTGTCATGATGGTATGGGCA
This sequence comes from Microcaecilia unicolor, assembly GCF_901765095.1. Classification (NCBI taxonomy): domain Eukaryota; kingdom Metazoa; phylum Chordata; class Amphibia; order Gymnophiona; family Siphonopidae; genus Microcaecilia; species Microcaecilia unicolor. Next base: position 131,648 of record NW_021963179.1, on the reverse strand, counting down.
CACGCCAAATCCAAAATTATTGCCAGGGAGCGTGCTAGCCTGGTGGTAGTCTCGTTATGGCGTGTGCTGCACGTGCATAGATCCTACCGCGTCTTTGAAAAAGGGTCCCTAAAACATTTTGTGGAGATTTGCTTCTTCACTTTAAATGAAAACACATTTCTGCACTGCAGGCCATTGCTATCTGTACTTCAGGAAGCAGGTGAGACTAAGGAGTTAGTTACTTCTTCTGTTAAAGGCTTGGTTGAAGAGCCAAGCTTTCACCTGCTTCCTGAAGTAGAGATAGTCTTGTGTTAAGCGGAGCCTTTCAGGCAATGCTTTCCAGAGTGTGGGGGCTACTCCGGAGAAGGCTCGTTTGCGGGTATCACATCGTGTAATGTACATATAAGTACATAAGTACATAAGTAGTGCCATACTGGGAAAGACCAAAGGTCCATCCAGCCCAGCATCCTGTCACCGACAGTGGCCAATCCAGGTCAAGGGCACCTGGCACGCTCCCCAAACGTAAAAACATTCCAGACAAGTTATACCTAAAAATGCGGAATTGTCTTTTGGAGAGGGTGTAGTTAGTGACAGTCCTTGGGAGGACCTTAGCGTCCTTGGCGGTGTGTGGAGGATCAGCCTATTCTTCAGATACTCGGGGCCATTTCCTTTCAGGGCCTTGAAGATCAGACATAGAGTTTTAAATTTAACCCTGTATTATGTTGACATTGTAAGTAGTTGTATTGTTATTTGAATATTTTTTGTTGCTGTAATTGTCTATTGCTCATGTCTGAATTATTCTTACTGTACACCGCCTTGAGTGAATTCCTTCAAAAAGGTGGTAAGTAAATCCTAATAAATATATAAATGTGTATTTTGCAGCTTGCAAATTAGTTAGAAGAAAGGCGAGCTCTCCATTAGCAGCTCCTAATTCTGCACATTTCTCAAGGCACAGGGTATATGCCAGCCTAGATCAGAAAGGCCATATTTGACAGTATACAATCACCAAAGGAGTAATACTAACATTCGGAAGGCTTACTGAAATAATTCACGTGTACAAACATGACATGACATAAAAATAGCCCAGAAGTGCAGCTAATTGGATATGACAAAGGTAACATATGTAAGCAGAGCCTGGAAAGTCCCTTTCCACTTTTCCAGCAAAGTCTTGGTTTTCCCGGCTCAGAGCGCTTACCTTCCAATCAGAGAGACAGCAAGGGCAGTTCGCGGCAGACGCTGAGAAATGAGCAGCAGAAAAACAGCCTGTGCCAGTAAGACTGATATGGAGAGCGTCATCTTCTCTCCGCCTGAGAATGAAAAGCGTGAACATTGTCAGTAAAGTCCCGCCACAAGGCCAGCTGAGAAGATCGCCACACACCAGTTTCTCTCCCTCGAATGGCGCCACTTAAGAAAGTCCTGTTCCTGTGGGGTGGGTTGAGCTCTTTGATTCGGGGGGTCTACTTGTGAACTGTGTGCAGCCCTGGAACGTCAAGCCCAAATTTTAATCATCAGAAGCATCCAGGGCTCCGGCCAGAATAGGAGCCCAGGAGATGCTCCTGTCTGCTTAACTCACGCTCTGCAGTACTTGACTGAATATCGGCTTGGGCCGGAGTCGAGGAAGAGCTTAGGACTGCCTAAACGGTGGTCCTAATTTTTGTCACTTTGCTATGCAGGAGGTGCCACTGAATATGAGATATCAGCCAGCACCCACATAATTTCCAGGTTCTGGCCTGAAGTGTATCTATTTATTTATTTATTTATGGCATTTGTATCCCACATTATCCCACCTCTTTGCAGGCTCAATGTGGCTTACAATACATCATGGGTACTGGAAATAGAAGTGAATATACATTTGGTTTACAGAGGGTTTTGTGTTACATGGTGGTGAAATACATGATGGTGATAAAGCAAAAGACATTATAAGACAGTTCTGGAAGTTTTAAAGATTGTACAGTTACACATGTTGATCTTTGTGATATATCTTGTCGAAGAGATAGGTTTTCAGTAGTTTGCGGAAATTGGTCAATTCATAGACCGTTTTCAGGTTACGTGGCAGCGCGTTCCAGAGCTGCGTGCTCGTATAGGAAAAGGTAGATGCATGCATTGATTTGTATTTCAGACCCTTGCACTTGGGAGGATGAAGGAATGTGTGAGAGGATCTTTTTGCGTTCCTGGGTGGTAGATCTATCAGGTCTGACATGTAGGCTGGGGCGTTACCATGAATGATTCTATGGACTAGGGTGCAAAGTTTGAACGTGATACGTTCCTTTAGTGGGAGCCAATGTAGTTTTTCCCTCAGGGGTTTCGCGCTTTCGTATTTTGGTGTGCCGAATATTAGTCTGGCTGCCGTATTTTGGGCTGTCTGGAGTTTTTTAAGTATTTGCTCTTTACAGCCAGCGTAGAGTGAGTTACAATAGTTCAGATGACTGAGTACCAATGATTCTACCAGATTGCGGACGACAGTATCAATACCACCTTCTTCCTTCCCACCCCTAGAGTAGGGTTGCCGTATTTGCTCCCCCCAAAAAGAGGACATATACCCTGCCACACCCCTACCCTACCCCACCCCGGCACTGTCACATACCATCCCGCCCCTATCACACCCCCACCCCACCCCCCCCTGTCACACCCCCTAAGGGTGTCTTATCCTCCCCTCCCCTTACCTTACTGTACTGCCCTGGTGGTCTTTGGGACAGGGAAGTCTTGCTCTGGGCGTCGCTTCAAAATGGCTGCCGAAAGTGACCTTGCAAGACATAAGTACATAAGTACATAAGTAGTGCCATACTGGGAAAGACCAAAGGTCCATCTAGCCCAGCATCCTGTCACCGACAGTGGCCAATCCAGGTCAAGGGCACCTGGCACTTCTGCAGAAGTCTCGCGAGGCTGCTGACTGAACTCTCGGCGGACATTTTGAATCGGTACTGAGACCGGAGGCAGCAAGAGACAGTCTGCAGCCACTCCGGGCAGGAAAGGCGGGGCTATTTCCTGCCCCGACGAGGTCACTAGACCAGCAGGGCAGTACAGTATGGTAAGGGGAAGGAAGGATAGGACACCCCTAGGCCCCCCCCCCCCCCGCCCACCAGCCTGCCCGTTTGTCCGCAAATCCAGACAAACGGGCAAGCTGGCAAAACCCACCCGGTTGCCTGGCCGTGTCCTCAAAAAGAGGACATGTCCGGGTAAATCCGGACATATGGTAACTCTAACCAAAGGCAGGCTTGGGAAATTTGCATGGAAGCATGCAACAGGGCTAATTCATGAGCTCTGCTTGCAATACTTACTGTTCGCTGGCAAATAAAAGACCAGGTTGACCATAAAAGAGATGAGAACACATGGGATGATAATGTTGATGATGTAGAAGAGAGGTTTGCGTTTGATGATCAGATAGAATGTAATGTCCTGGTACTTGGTGCTCTCAAGGCACACGCTTTTGTCAACATTCTTTCGGGCAGGCTTGTGAATAATTTCCCATTCTCCATTTTCTGCAGAGAAATAAAAATGAAGTGAACAGAGGCACTGATGTTTCAAAACACAGGGAAAGAGCTTGCTCGATATTGCCATTGGCACCCACACAGCTGGCTCCCAAGGCAGTGAAAGTTAATTTAACTGGCCAGGGTAAACACGTAAATAGGACCGAAAATTAGTTCTATCTTTATGCGGTTCACCATAACTGATTAAATGCTGAATAGTGCACTTAACCTGTTATGGTTTGGATGGTTCTGTAAAACCAGAAACTCAATGCCAGAGCCTGGACATGGCCCGACATTGAGTTTCTGGGCATAATGCCCCCTCCCAATGCCCCCCCAGTCTATTCCCCCCCTCTCGATGCCTCCCCAATCCATTTCTCCCACCCCAAAAACCATCCCTTCCTTATACCCCCCCCCCCAATGCAAGCATCCCTACCTAATGCCCTCTTCTCCAAAGACCTGTCTCCCAATACCCCCTCTGAATATATCCCCTCTCCTGATGCCCCCCTGCCCTGAAGACCTTCCCTTACCAACATCCCCCTGAATACAAGTCCCTCTTCCCTATGCCCCCCACCCCAAACACCACTCCATCCACCGAAGCACCCCCCACTCTCCTATAGGCCTGACAGCCTATATTTAGTAATACCTGGTGTCTAGTACCTTCGGGGGAGGAGTAATTCTCAGTTGCTCCTGCCCCTTACTGATGCTGGAATCAAAATGGCACTGGTGCCCCCTAGCAGTGGTCTTATGGTACTACTGCTAGGGTCAAGCTGTCATATAAGGACATATATTGTAATAAGGTGTTCTGCATGCATTGACTTGCCTTGCATCTCATTACTTATTTTAACGTGCCTTACGATAATACAACGCATGTTCTCTAACACAGGTTAATGGCAAATAACACTTGTTAGGGCCATAACACATATTAATAAATATCTCCCTTAATGCAGAGGCCTAAAGTGTGATCCTATCCTATTTCTGGAATAAGCAGTATAAAATGTTTTGTACATTTTTGAGATCTTGCCGGGTATTTGTGACCTGGATTGGCCACTGTTGGAAACAGGATGCTGGGCTCGATGGACCTTTGGTTTTTTCCCAGTGTGGCAATACTTATGTACTTATGATCCACTGGAGCAAAGAACAGGTAAAATCTTGCAATCCACAGGATTGGGGGTGTATGTTGCGTGGGTAGCGAATGCCAAATCGATTCTACTGCTGGGGTAGCATGGGCGCTAAGTGGTAATTCCGACGTTGGCGTGCACTGTTTCTATTTTCTACATTGGGGAGTGGGGGCGGGGCGTTCCCCGCAGTGTGGCCACATTACCGCGCACTGCCTGATTTCCGGGAGAGCCCTTAGCACCAAGTAAATGGTAAAAGGGCTCAGGCAATAAATAGCCAGGCACTACTTTAATATTAGCACACGGTCATTTCCTGCCCCATTTCTTTAAAAAAGGCCTTTTTATCCACCGCAGTGAAAAATGGCCCAGTGCTCGCCAATTTCACGCGCCCACACTAGCGCAGGCCACCTTTTACCGCAGCTTAGTAAAAGGGTCCCTATATGTTGACTGGATTTTGTATTTTTGTTTTGATTATCTATTTTTTTTAAATATTATTGAATATTATATTGTAACTAGTAAAAAAGGCCCGTTTCTGTAGGCAAGGAAATGGGCCTTAGGCAGGCAATTCCCCCCCCCCCCATGCTACAGCCCCCTCGAACCCCCCCCTTCCGCGAACCTGTCGTTTCCCCCCCCCCCCCGTGCCAGCGAAAACTGCCGCCACCGCCGCCGTTGTTGTGCTACCTTCCCTTCCCGTAGGTTCTTCAATCATCTTCTTAGAAAGTTTAACTCAGTGCGCCTGACGTCAGACGCACGGAGTTAAACTTTCTAAGAAGATGATTGAAGAACCTACGGGAAGGGAAGGTAGCACAACAACGGCAGTGGCGGCAGTTTTCGGCGTTCCGGGGGGGGGATCGACAGGTTCGCGGGAGGGGGTGGGTTTCGAGGGGGCCATAGCGCGGGGGGGGGGGTGACAGCTGATTCCGAGGCAGTAGGAGGAGTAGGGAAACACGCTGGCGTGTTTCCCTACTCCTCCCCTTGCCTTGGAATCAGCTGTGTTGACGTCAGTGACGTCCGTGCGTGTCTGCCTGGCAGACCACTTGCAGCCAGGGAGCCACGGTCCCAAGCATAGAACGTTGGAGGTGAGAATTATTATATAGGATGTGCCTTATACACTCTGAAAAGGTCAATAAGGGCAAATTAAGCAGGAGAGCTACTGCCTGGTTAAATTGCTTCTGCAGGACTATTTGCCAAAATTCAGTGGTGCTGAACCAGACAGTGCTGCTGAATATCAGCGAGGACTGCTCAAACCAAAACCAACTATTTTGCGGGCGGTCCAGGGGAGGAGTATAATTACATGAGTTCCAAAGGCGGAGTCAGCACTTAACTACATGAGTTCCAGGGGCGGAGTCAGCACTTAACTACATGAGTTCCAGGAGCGGAGTCAGCACTTAACTACATGAGTTTCAGGGGCGGAGTCAGCACTTAACTACATGAGTTCCAGGAGCAGAGTCAGCACTTAACTACATGAGTTTCAGGGGCGGAGTCATCACAACTACAAAGGTTCCAGGGGTGGAGTCAGCACTTAACTACAAGAGTTCCAGGGGCGGAGTCAGCACTTAACTACATGAGTTCCAGGGGCGGAGTCAGCACTTAATTACATGAGTTCCAAAGGCGGAGTCAGCACTTAACTACATGAGTTCCAGGGGCGGAGTCAGCACTTAACTACATGAGTTCCAGGAGCGGAGTCAGCACTTAACTACATGAGTTTCAGGGGCGGAGTCATCACAACTACAAAGGTTCCAGGGGTGGAGTCAGCACTTAACTACAAGAGTTCCAGGGGCGGAGTCAGCATTTAACTACATGAGTTTCAGGGGCGGAGTCAGCATTTAACTACAAGAGTTCCAGGGGCGGAGTCAGCACTTAACTACATGAGTTCCAGGAGCGGAGTCAGCACTTAACTACATGAGTTCCAGGGGCGGAGTCAGCACTTAACTACATGAGTTCCAGGAGCGGAGTCAGCACTTAACTACAAGAGTTCCAGGGGCGGAGTCAGCATTTAACTACATGAGTTTCAGGGGCGGAGTCAGCATTTAACTATAAGAGTTCCAGGGGCGGAGTCAGCACTTAACTACATGAGTTCCAGGAGCGGAGTCAGCACTTAACTACATGAGTTCCAGGGGCGGAGTCAGCACTTAACTACATGAGTTTCAGGGGCGGAGTCATTACAACTACAAAAGTTCCAGGGGTGGAGTTAGCACTTAACTACAAGAGTTCCAGGGGCGGAGTCAGCATTTAACTACATGAGTTCCAGGGGCGGAGTCAGCACTTAACTACAAGAGTTCCAGGGGCAGAGTCATCACTTAACTACATGAGTTCCAGGGGCGGAAGAAAGCGAATAGAATGTTGGGTATTATTAGGAAAGGTATGGAAAACAGGTGTGAGGATGTTATAATGCCGTTGTATCGCTCCATGGTGCGACCGCACCTTGAGTATTGTGTTCAATTCTGGTCGCCGCATCTCAAGAAAGATATAGTAGAATTGGAAAAGGTGCAGCGAAGGGCGACTAAAATGATAGCGGGGATGAGACGACTTCCCTATGAAGAAAGACTAAGGAGGCTAGGGCTATACAGCTTGGAGAAGAGACGGCTGAGGGGAGACATGATAGAGGTATATAAAATAATGAGTGGAGTGGAACAGGTGGATGTGAAGCATCTGTTCATGCTTTCCAAAAATACTAGGACTAGGGGGCATGTGATGAAACTACAGTGTAGTAAATTTAAAACAAATCGGAGAAAGTTTTTCTTCACCCAACACGTAATTAAACTCTGGAATTCGTTGCCGGAGAATGTGGTGAAGGCGGTTAGCTTAGCAGAGTTTAAAAAGGGGTTGAATGGTTTCCTAAAGGACAAGTCCATAAACCGCTACTAAATGGACTTGGGGAAAAATCCACAATTCCAGGAATAACATGTATAGAATGTTTGTACGTTTGGGAAGCTCGCCAGGTGCCCTTGGCCTGGATTGGCCGCTGTCGTGGACAGGATGCTGGGCTCGATGGACCCTTGGTCTTTCCCAGTGTGGCATTACTTATGTACTTATGAGTCAGCACCTAACTACATGAGCTGACCAAACAAATCAGAGAGCATAAAACACAGTCCTATGGGGTTAACTGCTGAATATTGCTCTTAACTGGATAAGTGATAGGCGGCCTCATAGAACCGGATATTCAGTGCCGGTGTCTGGACATGGCCTGACATTGAACATCCAATCATAAAGCCAGTGGCAGCCAAACAAAAAACACTGACTGCACCCAGCTGTATTTACCCCATAGTTAAAAAAAAAAAAAAAGCCTTTTTTCAGCTGGTCCAGCATCAAACCCCTGGAATTGTGCTTTTTATTTTCCGTCATATAGACTGTAATTTCATTCTGTATTTCTCGTCTCTTATTTTTACCACTTTTTCATTATGCATTACTTTGGCAACACAAGCAGATTTTTTCATGCCAATAAAGCTTCCCGAATAGGAGACCATCATAAGCTGAAAGTCCCAGAGGAAAGGAAAAGAAACAGAAAGGACAGAGAGAGGAGTGAGGAAAAGGGAGTAGATATGTATCAGAAAAGCAGGGAAAGGAGATCAGGCAAGAAAGGGGGGGAGGCAGATCAAGCAGGAAGTAGGACGTACCAGTAAAGCCTGCAGGATCAATGATTATCCATTCCACAGGGTACTCTTTGCCCTCAGGTCCATCCGTCTTCAAATGAATTGCGATCTCCTTTGCATTATAATCCAGACAACTGGACTCACAGAACAACCACAAACCATAAGAGAAAATTTGTTATCTTCACAATAAAAAAAACACAAACCCCCATCTCACTTCCTATTTTCTTTTTCAACTCAGTGGATTGTTGGAAACAAATTATACCTAGGGGTTTGACAATGTCTGCCCATCTATCTGGGGCGTAAAGTAACTCTCCAGAATTGGATCAAATTTAGGCTGGGGGAAAATCCAGAGAAAAGACACCACATTCAAAAGCGGGCCAGATTGGACTGGGGAATCCAAAGAAATAAAGACCCTCAAAAAATGGCCCAATGCATTTTTTACAGGAGAGGCAGGCTGTAGTTGCTGCAGGCATAGAAAAAAGCGATCCAGTGAAATATAGCAGTCAGGTAAAGCTCCTTTCAAACTACCCCCTCCCTCCACCCACACATATATATCCACATGCAGAGAAGTTGGAAATCATTCTATGAATTATGGTCCACATGCTTTCCCCACCAGGCAACTCCCTTATCCTTTCTGGGATGATTCTTATAGCGATTGAGATGTATCTTTCATTTTCTTTGCTGTAGATTCTATTGTAGAACCTAATGACTGAACCATACAGCTCTCTTAACAGTTGCTATCTACACTGAAACCTAGTGACTGAACCATGTGGTTGGCAGCTTGGTGCTCTGTGTACTGCCTCATAGTTATGGAGAAGCACCGCAATATCTGTGGTCTTGGGACAGTGACAGCCTGTGGTTAAATTGACCAGTCCGTATATAAGTTTGTGTATACCCCACACCCTTATATAGCCCATGGGTTATATATGTAGGTATGAACGCTTTGCAGAAAGCAAGGTCTTGCAATGTCAGTTGAAGCGGGATTGGCTTTATAAGGCAACAATTCAGTTCTGCATAAGGCCCACCTTAACTATGCCGAAAAGGAAGGTCATATACGTCTGACTTTAAGTTAGAGTATGCAAAAGAAAATGAAAACAAAGAAGCCGGAGGAAGATTAGTCCCAAAAAATGAATCAGTGAAGCAGGACTTGTGAAAACGGTTGGTGAAATTGATTTGTTCAATTCTGGTTGCCGCATCTCAAGAAAAATATAGTAGAATTGGAAAAGGTGCAGCGAAGGGCGACTAAAATGATAGCGGGGATGGGACGACTTCCCTATGAAGAAAGACTAAGAAGGCTAGGGCTTTTCAGCTTGGAGAAGAGACGGCTGAGGGGAGACATGATAGAGGTATATAAAATAATGAGTGGAGTGGAACAGGTGGATGTGAAGCGTCTGTTCACGCTTTCCAAAAATACTAGGACTAGGGGGCATGCGATGAAACTACAGTGTAGTAAATTTAAAACAAATCGGAGAAAAGTTTTCTTCACCCAACGCATAATTAAACTCTGGAATTCGTTGTCGGAGAACGTGGTAAAGGCGGTTAGCTTGGCAGAGTTTAAAAAGGGGTTAGACGGTTTCCTAAAGAACAAGTCCATAGACCGCTACTGAATGGATTTGGGAAAAATTCACAATTCCGGGAATGACATGTATGGCATTTTTGTACGTTTGGGAAGCTCGCCAGGTGCCCTTGGCCTGGATAGGCCGCTGTCGTGGACAGGATGCTGGGCTCGATGGACCCTTGGACTTTTCCCAGAGTGGCATTACTTATGCTGTCTTTTTGCTATTGGTTAAATAAAATCATAAACAGTTTATTACTGAATTCGCATCTCACAGTTTATTGTCTGGGAATATAAATATTTGTATTACCCACACCTTTTGTATGCACCACGCCTACCCTGTACTAAATGTAAAATCATGTATATAACCCATGGGTTATGTACACAAAAATATGGTACTATATTTTCCAGCTAATTTGAGGATTTCTGAGTGTGTCATAGGGGTCATAAGTACATAAGTAATGCCATACTGGGAAAAGACCAAGGGTCCATCGAGCCCAGCATCCTGTCCACGACAGCGGCCAATCCAGGCCAAGGGCACCTGGCGAGCTTCCCAAACGTACAAACATTCTATACAATCAAGCCATTGTGACATCACTAATGAGGTTGGCTCTTATTGGTGGAATGAGCCACTATGACATCACAATAGGTTAAATCACTGCTCTATGTAATAAAAGTGAGCCAAGTAGAGGACATAAGTACATAAGTAATGCCACACTGGGAAAAGACCAAGGGTCCATCGAGCCCAGCATCCTGTCCACGACAGCGGCCAATCCAGGCCAAGGGCACCTGGCGAGCTTCCCAAACGTACAAACATTCTATACAATCAAGCCATTGTGACATCACTAATGAGGTTGACTCTTATTGGTGGAATGAGCCACTATGACATCACAATAGGTTAAATCACTGCTCTATGTAATAAAAGTGAGCCAAGTAGAGGACATAAGTACATAAGTAATGCCACACTGGGAAAAGGCCAAGGGTCCATCGAGCCCAGCATCCTGTCCACGACAGCGGCCAATCCAGGCCAAGGGCACCTGGCAAATACTGGGAAAAGGGTCCTTTTACTAAGGTGTGCTGAAAAATGGCCTGCGATAGTGTAGGTGCTCATTTTGGGCGCGTTCAGATCCATTTTTCAGCTCATCTGCAAAAAAAATGGCTTTTTAAAAAACTTTTGATGAAAGTGGATGTGCGGCAAAATCAAAATTGGCACATGTCCATTTTGGGTCTGCGACCTTACCACCAGCCATTGACCTAGCAGTAAAGTCTCACGTGGTAACCGGGCGGTGATGACCTGCGCGTGTAGCGGATGTGCACCAGAAAATAACAATTATTTTTCAGATGCGCGTATTGGATGCACGCCGAAAATGAAATTATCACATGAGCCATGCGATAGCTTGGCGGTAACTCCATTTTGGTGGCGTTGGCCACATGTAGACGCTTAGATGGCTTAGTAAAAGGGTTCCTTAGTGGTTATCAGTGTTTCTATGCCACAGGTGCTGTTGCTTTGTTCATTTTCAGGTGGAATCAAATATGTAAATTTGTGTCACTTAACTTTCAGCAGAGAAGAAACCCAAAATCTGAGTTCAGGTTACTAGACAAACCCAGGGAAGAGCAAAAGAGCTCTGAGGGAAGTGCTGTTTTCCCAGTGTTCCTCAAATAAACACCTATTTTTAATTGTATTAGTGTTCATTTCATAAAACCTAAAATCACAAGGACTAAATTATATCTTTAGTCCACCACAGCCACTGAGTCACCAAAGTCAGAAAGTTTTCAAATCTCCAAAATGGTGACTCCAGGGGAAAATGAATCATGGTCCATATGGGGGTCTCCAAGAGCAAAGGACTCATGGGGGGAGATGCACAAAACTTACCGGGCTAGCAACATGCTTTTTTTAACCAGTTCCAGCTGGTTCAGCGAACTTGGTATTCAGCGGGCAATGCACAAGGGAGCTCAGCGGGAGTTTTGCCGTTCGCAGTGGCAGCCAATGAAAATCGCATGCTGATCAGCATTCAAATGTGCATTCCACGTGATGCACAGCTGTTTACGAGCAGTGCACAGGACGGCCTGTGGGGGAAATTTTACAGGAGGTCTGGACTGGAGCAGCCGTAGCAGGCTTCATGTAGGCGGTGGGATAGCATGTCTTGGGAGCCACCTTCGACTAACTTCGTGCTGGATAAATGCTTATAAATTAAAAATCACCCCCTTTCCCTCTGGCCCCAGCTGTGGCGGCTTTGCATCAAAAAAGTTTGAAAAAAAAAATCTACCCATGGCTTTTATACCCACAGCTTGTATGCATGCATGAAAGCCGTGGGTAGCACACGCTGTTCTGCATATGCGCAGCTTACCGATTGGCTCCCCACCCCCACCCCCACCGAGCTGCTCGGTGTTTTTGTAAACAGCTCATTTGCATGTGATTCCCCTTGGGAATCGCTTGTTATTTTCAACTCTGTGTCTTTTACTGGAGATTTCAACTAAGACGGATGTTTCCGGGGACTTTCATGCATCTGCCCCTCAGTTCCAAGAAGCACTGACCATGCAGGTCTTCATCTGCCGACAAATACCATGTTACTAAGAGCTCAATCTTCAGCCGGCAGTGATCAGCGTTTTGCTGACTCCCCCCTCCCACCTGGGCAGCAGTCCCCCCTGCCCCACCTGAGCCCAAAGAGGGTGGACCTGAAAACTCAACTCTTCCCTGCTCTTCTTGGCCCCCTCTGGTGCTCTTCCCCCCACCCTCAATCAAACCAAAAGAAACACCTGAGCTGCTGGGGATCCAGATGTCCCGCCAGCCAAAGATCTCCTGGCAGCAAGAACCCTTACACCCAGCGCAGCTGGCGGTAGTGTTCCGGAACCACTGACACGGCCTGCCTCTGGGCGCAAACTGAGTACGTGCAAGGGACACTGCTGGCCGGACAGGGTGTACGTGTTCTTTCTGCCAGGAGGAGATCCTCAGCTGGCAGGGGTTGTGGATCCCTGCCAACCACACCTACGGAGCACTGATTTCGGGTGGTCCTGACCCCAAAGTGGATGGGCCTCCAAAGCCCACCACAAACCCAGTGTACCCACATGTAGGTGCCCCCCTTCACCCATAAGAGCTATGGTAGTGGTGTACAGTTGTGGGGAGTGGGTTTGGGGGGGGGATTTGGGGGGCTCAGCACCCAAGGAAAGGGAGCTATGTACCTGGGAGCAATTAATGAAGTCCACTGCAGTGCCCCCTAGGTGCCCGGTTGGTGTCCTGGCATGTGAGGGGGACCAGTGCACTACAAATGCTGGCTCCTCCCACGACCAAATGGCTTGGATTTGGCCGGTTTTGAGATGGCCGGCCTCGGTTTCCATTATTGGCGAAAACCGAGGCCAGCCATCTCTAAGTCCAGCCATCTCAACATTTAGGTCGACCATCTATAAGGCTGACCTAAATGAGGAGATTTGTTCGATAATACGGTTGGCTCCGCCCCTTCCCGGGGCCATCCCCGGAGATAGGTGTCCCCGTTCGATTATGCCCCTCAATGTCACCCCCAGAGGTTGTGAAGCCTGAATCAGCTGTTGAATGGGTTGGCACTACGATGCTTGACGTTTTGCTGCAGGACCCTTTACCTGAACTTCAGGGAGCAGTTCTGCCAGTCGAAAGGGAAGAACTTGACGTTGATGGGGCAGGCAGTGCGGAATATGGCAGGGGGAAGCCAGTACACATAGCCATTATCGTGCAGCAGCACATTGCTGTAATAGGCCGCTACAAAGGTTTTATCGTTACTGTGCAGGAGAGAGAGAGACAGAAAATCTTACTTATGCTATTAACCCAATGCAGCAAGTCACTTACTACTACTACTACTACTACTTAACATTTCTAGAGCGCTACTAGGGTTACGCAGCGCTGTACAATTTAACAAAGAGAGACAGTCCCTGCTCAAAGAGCTTACAATCTAATAGACAAGTGAACGGTCCGCTACCCAGGTACAAACAGATTGTGAGCCCACTAAAGACAGAAAAAGTATCTGCACATAATATATGTAAACTACTTTGCTTTGATTGTGTTTGAAAGGCAGTATATGAAGTCTAATAAAGCATAAGCAAATATCAAATCCATGACCCTTTTTCTAATTACCAAGAATGCCACATACTATTGTTTCTGAGGGAACTTGAGACATTCTAAGGACTGAAAAATGTGTCCAAAAGCACCTTCCCAAGACAGAAGGATTCAGCAAAATAATGTTGACATTTTTTTTTCAGTTTTATCAGCACAGCCCGACATTACAAGGCCTAGTTTTGCTTTGACATTCCATGAAGGCAAAAGAGGGCTATAAAGAGTAAGGCCTCGATATTCAGGTGTTATCTGGATAGGACCAGCGCCCCACCTGGATGGCTCCCGCTCCGGGTCTAACCTGGATTTGCAATGGCACAAAACTGTATAATGCTGGTAAAAATCTGATTAGTACCGGGACAGAACCAGGAATTATCCAAGCTCTGCCGATCTTCAGTGGTGATACCCGGATCACTAATTGGTTAACTTAGGACAGAACTCTCCATCCAGGCCCCACCTCTGAGTATTGCCAGGGCTCAGGTAACTCCCAGGGGCTGCCAGAACCGGGTTTTCAGTGCTGGTAACCAGATAGAGGCCAGCATTGAAAATCTGGGTCTAATTTAGCCAGCAACAGCCAGCGTTAAAAATAAACAAAACACTGGGCACTGCTGGCTAAATATTGACCAGAGTTTTTATGGCAGAAATAGAACAGCAAAACCATCGAACTAGACTTAGGGTATGTGGGATACCAGGATCCAGAACGTCCTGCAATGGGATGATAGGTTTGTGGTTCAAGGGATCTCAGACAGGCAGGTCTCAGGGGTAAAGGCAAAGCCAGTGGCAAGGATGAGAAAGAGATCTTACTTGTTCTCCAGGATGATCTTGGGTTGCCAGACCATGTCAGGTGGAAGGCGGACGATGGAAATGTTACCGAACTCGGATTTATTCCATGCCAGTCTGATGTCGTTCCAACCCTAAACAAAGCAATAACCCAGAGAAAAGCATTAGCCCTATCCCAGGCTATGTCATGTTTATACAGGTGCAATATTCATTCTTATGTTTTGATCATTCCACAGGGTCACTTTTTGGCCATTTGACTTGGATCCAAGGGCTGGAACCCTTAGGCGAGGATGGTCGTTCGTGGTGTTTAGCTCTCTACCACCCAACCCTACTGGTGATGTAACAACCACTGTCAAAGCAGGAGGAGTAAACCTGTTAATGGCAAATGTAATAATTTCCCTTGTCTGGAATTTTTAAAAAAAGAGGGGGTACCGCTGCCTTGCTGTGGGGTAGAGTCACTGTTCTGAAATGCATCTGATCAGGAAAAAATATTTCTTCACTCAGCATATAATTAAACTCTGGAATTCACTGCCAGAGAATGTGGTAAAAGCAGTTATATTAGCAGGGTTTAAAAAAGGTTTGGATAATTTCCTAATAGAAAAGTCCATAAGCCATTATTAAGATG
Organism: Microcaecilia unicolor; assembly: GCF_901765095.1. Lineage (NCBI taxonomy): Eukaryota > Metazoa > Chordata > Amphibia > Gymnophiona > Siphonopidae > Microcaecilia > Microcaecilia unicolor. The sequence continues at coordinate 116,456 of NW_021963179.1, read as the reverse complement.
GACTTGGGAAAATCCACTTCTTATTTCTAGGATAAGCAGCATAAAATGTGTTTTAATGTTCTGGGATCTTGCCAGGTACTTGTGACCTGCGTTGGCCATTGTTGGAAACAGAATTCTGGGCTTCATGGACCTTTGGTCTGTCCCTGTATGGCAACTCTTGTGTTTTAGAAATACCACACAAGGGACAGCTGGCACCAAGGGACATTGTGAACGGCACTAATAAAACGTAGGCACTAATGTTAATGCATGTGTCACACATGTAAATATTTAGAATGCACAATCAGCCCTCATTCTATAAAATTGTGCACATAACTTAATTATAAGCTGCTAACTGGAATCAGCAACCAATTATTGGTTATAATTGGTGCTAATTGGCATGTGTGTAACTGCTCCTAGTTAGCATTCTATAAATTATATAAGAACGTAAGAGTAGACATACTGTGTGAGAACAATGGTCCATCTAGCCCAGTATCCTGTTCCCAACAATGGCCAATCCAGTTCACAAGTACCTGCCAGAAACTCAAATAGTAGCAACAATCCATGCAGAATCCCAAGGGACAGCAAGATTCCGGAATCCCAAAGATTCCATGCTACCAACCCCAGAGCAAGCAGTAGCTTCCCCATGTCTGTCTGGGTTTGAAAAAGGTTTGGACAAATTCCTGGAGGAAAAGTCCATACTTTGCTATTGCGACAGACATGTGAAGCAACTGCTTGCCCCGGGATTTGTAGTACGGAGTGTTGCCACGATTTGGGATTCTGCCAGGTACTTGTGGTCTAGATTGGCCACTGTTGGAGAACAGTATACTGGACTAGATGGACCATTGGTCTGACCCAGTATGGCTACTCTTATGTTCTTATATTCTTATGACCTTAAGGTGGCCAAACGGGTAGAAAAAGCGATGTGGTCTACAGATCAGCCCATACCACAGGCTTTTCACAGAATGTGGCCAAGTGGTGGAATGCATTACCAGAGCCATAGGGTCAACACCACCTACAAAAGCTTTCAGAAAAAAACTGAAAACATTTTTATATAAGAAATTCCCGTTGATAGATGTGACTTAAATATGTTTTGTAAGGCATCCCCGATAATCACAACCAGATCATGTATACCTCCCCTACCCGACTACAGCTCTGCTGTCTTACCCGTGGGCTTTGTGCATACACCAACCCTGTTTACGCTATTCTATCTGCTCACTACCTATCATGCATGCGTGATATGCATATGTAGATCTGATTAATCTTAAGAAAGCCACATACAACTGAGGCCCAGATGCACAAAACCTAACGAGCCCACAACTTGCGTTTTAAACTGGTTCCAGCCAGTTTAAAACGCAAGTAGTTCACCCCGGGCATGCACTAAGGGCATTTTCCCTGCCACGGTAGCAGGCAACGAAAACGGAATGCAAATGTTTGAAAAGCTATTATAATGAGCTGCAGTACCGTTGCAGCCCATTATAATGAGATGCACTACCGTTTTTCCGATTCCCTTACTGTAGGAACCCTAACGAGATGTCTGACCTCTTGTTAGGGCTCCTGTGAGGGAATCGGAAAGGAAAAGGGCCCCCAAAAAAGGTAAAAAAGAAAAAAAAAAGCAGGGAATGCATGTGAGGGGCGTCCTTTAAGGACGTACTCTCCCTGTGCTTCTGAGAGACGTCTTTTTTTTGCATTTTTTTTTAGCTCTGCCGGCGCTGGTGTTTTTTCCCCCCATTCTATTTTGTCTTCGCCGCCCCTCCACAGCAAAACTTTTATGTTTTCCTGGTTGCCGGAGAATCGGGACGTCCCTTTAGATTAGGCTCCTCTTCCTGGTCTCTTCAGCCAATCAGAGCGCGTTTCGCTGACAACAGCCAGCTAAGCCCGCTTTGATTGGCTGAAGAGACCAGGAAGAGGAGCCTAATCTAAAGGGACGTCCCGATTCTCCGACTCAGGTACCGAAGGACTAGAGAATGCAAGTGAGCTACAACGAGTAGCTCATTTGCATTCCCTATCGTTGATGCATTCCCGTTCCCTACCGATTCGCTATGGAATCGGTAGGGAACGGGAATTACCAATGTCTTTAATGCATCTGGGCCTGAGTCCTCAACACAGATGATGGGGTGTGAATCCAATCAAGCAGATTGTGATTCCACCTGGGACAGAAAAAGTACCTGCATATAATGTGTACATACATCTCGTAGCACTATAGAAATGATCAGCAGTAGCGGCAGACGCATGAATGTCCCCCAGTTTAAGAAATTATTGTTCATTACGTTGGAAGAGGAGAATGAAGTAGAAGGGCGCAGATGATTTGTGCATGTTAAAATTGATATGTTTATAAGTTATTTATGTTTTTAGTATATCTATGGGAACCGCTGAAGATATAAAACACATGATAAATTCTTTAAATGAACGCATAAATAAAAGGGAAAAAATTGTGTAAAAACTCCTACGTTTAAGACTACCTTTGGGGTACAAGAGTGTCTCTAAAGTCAGTAAAGAGCCAAGAGGCTGAATTAATCTCCAAATAACTTTCTCATCGAGGGCACTAAGGGCTTAAACACTTAAATTTGGGATTTTAATGTACTTTAATTTCAGCACTTACATTGTGCTTTTTCAATTTCGGTTCGTATCACGTAAGTGTTGACCTGATCTCTAGAATTATTGACTGCTAGGGGGCATTTCTGTAAGGGGGGGCACTAGCAGGATCCTTTTCTATAAAGGGACGCAGGTTGCCAGAGGACTGCCGTAAGAGGCAAAATATACACCCCTAAGTTAGACATGAGTAAATACGCCAGCCAGAGAGACGGTAAAAGTGTGCTTACTGATCCGGCAGAAATCTGTATGTAACTCAAACTAGCCTAGACGTTACATGTTTAAGTGTGAGTCCTGTCCATGTTCCACCAGACCCCGCCCTGTATAGACCCACTGGTAAAATATGCGCATGTATTTACAGAACAGCATGTAGGCAGAATTTTGTGTTTACACAGGTATAAGTGAACACATATTTCTTGTATCCAGGGCTTTTTTTGAGCGGTACTTGGGGGTACTGAGTACCGGCACCTTTTCCATTGTCTGCTAAAATTGACCCACGGACACCAGGTTTTAATGAACGCTCAGGCTCTACACAAAGAGCAATTCTGCCTTGTCATAGATTCTGCGACCGGTTGCAGGGGGGCCTGGTTATTGTGGGTGGGTCCCTCAGTGATCACCCCACCCCTGGCATTTGAGTACCGGCACCTTTTTCGCTACAAAAAAATGCACTGCTTGTATCCCACTATTATCCAAAAACAAGTTTGGGTTCAAAGTGGCTTACAATTTACATTTTGGTGGAGTTACCATAGTGTTGTGCAATGTGGAGAGGGCATCTATAGTTCGTGTGGTTATTCATAGAGTTTTTGAAGAGACAGATTTGAAGTGGAAAACGTAGTGGTATTGTGTTCAATTGTAGAGTTTTGGCGATATTTATTCATATAGTTTTTGAAGAGGTAGATTTGAAAAGAAGGCAACAATATCTTTATGATTAGCTGTAGAATGTTTTGAAGAGGTAGGTTTTCATTTCTTTTCTGAATTGGAGGAGATTTGTGGTGCTTCTTATGGTTTTTGGTATTAAGCACCACCATTTGGAACCCAGGTAGCTAAATCCTGCTGTGTAGATAGTTTTGTACATGGTGTTTCTTCAGAACATAAAAGAACTTGGTGGGTGCCGTGATAACTCTGTAGTGATAGGTAGTTTGGGGACCAGCGTTGCTGGCAATTTACTATTGGAGGCTCTGCCTTGTGTAATTGCCAATGGAATGGAGGAGTGACCTAGTGGTTAGAGCACCGCACCGGTCTTGCAATCTTGCTCATATCACCCCTCTCCTCAAGTCACTTCACTGGCTTCCGATCAGGTACCACATACAGTTCAAGCTTCTCCTACTGACCTACAAATGCACTCAATCTGCAGCCCCTAATTACCTCTCTACCCTCATCTCCCCTTACGCTCCTACCCGAAACCTCCGTTCACTGGACAAATCCCTCCTCTCAGTACCCTTTTCCACCACCGCTAACTCCAGGCTCCGCCCTTTCTGCCTCGCCTCACCTCATGCTTGGAATAGACTCCTGAACCCATACGTCAAGCCCCCTCCCTGCCCATCTTCAAACCCTTGCTCAAAGCCCACCTCTTCAATGTCGCTTTTGGTACCTAACCATTATACCTCTATTCAGGAAATCTTGACTGCCCCAATTTGATTGTCTGTATGTTTTGTCCTTTGGATTGTAAGCTCCTTTGACCAGGGACTGTGTTAAACTATGTTAAACTGTACAGCTCTGCGTAACCCTAGTAGCGCTTTAGAAATGTTAAGTAGTAGTAGTAGTAGTTGGGTAGATGTAGGAGTAGGTAGTTTCTGTTTACTGGGCTGCCATTATTGTCATGAATTACATGTGTAATTAGAATGCAACCATTGGCCAAGTACCTTCTAAAATTGCCCTAAATGTGCAAAGGCAAAGATATGATTGAATGGAATTTATATTGGAAGCAGATCAACAATCCAGCTGACTGGGGGTGATGGCCCCAGAAATCTGCACGGCTTTTCCTCAGGCAAATGAAACTCTCCTCGCACGATTCTGATTCCACCTGTTGCCACTGATACCATGCACAGAAAAGGACACATCTCCATAAAACAAAGCAAGTCATTTCATTTCAGTTTTCAACGTGCATGCTGCATCTGCCACTTCCAGACCCTACACGGAACGAACGACACACGGAGCCCTGTTAAACTTACATGCTCAATCCAGACGTTCGTTGTGAGGGTTTCATCGGTCTCTTTCTGCAAAACACACAATTGAGAATGGTTTAGAAGGGTAACTTTAGCAGAGCAGTCTTTGCTATAATCTCAGGGGGGGGGGGGGTTTCAGTTTATCCAACCTGTACAGTTTCATATAGAGTGCGGGGCACTGCTGCTCTGCTTCCCTACACATCATCTCTGCAGGCTGCATCCAACCTGAACCCAATATACCTTTTCCATGTGATGGGTGTGAACAGAATATGATGCCTGCTGCAGAATGAAGAAAACACGTATATGGAGGCGGAGGGTCTCTGCCTGAGAAAGCAGTTTCTGTAGCCAAATGGAAATGGGACTTGATATACTGCCTTTCTGAGGTTTTTGCAACTACATTCAAAGCATATAAGTACATATATTCAGGTACTTATTTTGTACCAGGGGCAATGGAGGGTTACGTGACTTGCCCAGAGTCACAAGGAGCTGCAGTGGGAATTGAACTCAGTTCCCCAGGATCAAAGTCCACTAGGCTACTCCTCCACTCATTCCACCAATAAGAGCCAACCTCATCAGTGATGTCACAATGGCTTGATTGCCCGATACTTGGCTCACTTCTGATATTGTGATGTCATAAGGGAAAGGGAAATGGGACTTGATATACCGCCTTTCTGAGGTTTTTGCAACTACATTCAAAGCAGTTTACATATATTCAGGTACTTATTTTGTACCAGGGGCAATGGAGGGTTAAGTGACTTGCCCAGAGTCACAAGGAGCTGCAGTGGGAATTGAACTCAGTTCCCCAGGATCAAAGTCCACTTCACTAACCACTAGGCTACTCCTCCACTCTAAGGAAGAACAGCACTCAGGGGCTGATACACAGAAGCACACATTACATAGGGGTGCCATTGGAAAACATTCTGAGGGGACGTCATGCAAATGAGATGCACTGAGCCCTTTTTGTGCATGGGTCGCTTTTTTGCAATTCAAACTTGTCAAATGCATTTCACAGGTTGTACAAAGAGGCTGATGCACAGCAGTAAAATCTTTGGTGGTCCAGTGGACTGCCTACCAACCCCCCCCCCCCCCCCCGAACAAAAAAATCCCTGGTGGACCACCTCCTGACCCCTCTAACCCAACTCTCCTACACCCCCTCACATCCCTGGTGGACTCCAAACACCCCCCTGCACCCCCTCCCGGCCCCCCATGCAAAAACACCCTGGCAATGTAATGGACCACACCCCTCCCAGCTCCCTCCAAGCAAGAATCACCCTGGTGGTCTAGTGACCCCCTCCCCATACCTTGAAAACGATAGAGGTAGGAGGGCAGGAGCAACACCCCTCCCTTCTCAAAATGGAGGTGCCCAGCCCCTGTCCAGTGAATTCTGGGATGCACTGGGTGGGGTTAAGCATCATTAATGTAGTTTTCTTACTTATACGGTGCTTAGCTCTGCCCGGTGCATCCCAGAATGCACCAGGCAGGGGCTGGGCACTGCCATTTTGCGCAGAGTGGGCCCAGAGGCAGGAAGAAGGGTATGTTGACCCTGCCCTCCTGTTTTCATCGTTTTCAAGGCATGGGAAGGGGGGGGGGGGAAATCACTAGACCATCATGACAATTCTTGCTTGGGGGGTCAGGAAGGGGTGTGGGGGAAGTTTGGGGTTCCACTGGACTACTAGGGATTTTTTTCTGTGGGGGGTCAGGAGGAGGTGCTGAGGGATTTGTTCCATGGGGGTGTGGGGGGGTGGGGGCCAGGGCCAGGAGGGACGTTGGGTCAGGTCAGCAGGGGAGGGCTGTCCTGAGCACCTAACATATGGAGTAGTTTGCGTCCCATAACTTTATTTATTTGTTACATTTGTATCCCACATTTTCCCACCTATTTGCAGGCACAATGTGGCTTACATAGTACCGTTATGGCGTTCGCCATCTCCAGTAAAGAAACAGATACAAAGTGGTGATGTGGTCCAGACCTGTCATAAAATTTTGCACGGCAAAACGTAGGCTGCTCAGGTCTGTGCATTGCTCGGAATCCTCGTTTTAATACTAATGAGCTCCTTGCAATGCATTTGCACAGGGTTTTTGGTAGTTGCTAATGGCACGTGTTAGAGTCATGGAAAACCCCTTAGTGCATTACCCGCTAAATAACCGGGTCCAAAGCAAACGTTAATAGCTAGGCAAAGCTTTGTACATCAGGCCCTCAGTCAGCCAATGAAGGCAGGAAACTCAGGAACACTCAGTCAGCCAGAGGATGCTCAGTCACTAAGGGGTAAAGCCTGGGAGAAGCACAGGGGGGGGGGGGGGGGGCTAGAATAAGCGGCTACAGCTTAGAAGAGACAGCAGCAGTGCTTTTTTTTGAGGGGGTACTTGGGAGTAACATAGTAACATAGTAGATGACGGCAGAAAAAGACCTGCATGGTCCATCCAGTCTGCCCATGACAAACTCATATGTGTATACCTTACCTTGAATTTGTACCTGTCCTTTTCAGGGCACAGACCGTATAAGTCTGCCCAGCAGTATTTCCCGCCTCCCATCACTGGCTCTGGCACAGACCGTATAAGTCTGCCCTCCCCTATCCTAGCCTCCCCCTAACTGCTCCGCCACCCAATTTCAGCTAAGCTTCTGAGGATCCATTCCTTCTGCACAGGATTCCTCTATGCATATCCCACGCATGTTTGAACTCAGTTACCGTTTTTTTTGAGGGGGTACTTGGGAGTACTGAGTACCGCCACCTTTTCCATTGTCTGCTAAAATTGACCCATGGACCCCAAGTTTTAATGAAAGAGCTCAGGCGCTCCACATCAATTCTGCCTGGTCATAGATTCTGTGACTGGTTGCAGGGGGCCTGGCTATTGTGGGAGGGTCCCTCAGTGATCACCCCAGCCCTGAAGGGTGGCCTAGCATTTGAGTACGGCACCTTTTTTACTAGAAAAAATGCACAGGACAGCAGTAGACACAGGATGTAAATTCAGGGATGAAGCAACTTCTCCAGAGAGACTACACCAGACAGCTGAGACAGGCTTACTAGAGAGATGAGATTAGAAAGCGTCAGACCCAGGTAGACATTCACAGCTTCATCCTTGTTTTTCACTGGACGCAGGTCTTTGTTGTACTTGCGCTCCAGAAACAGGTGGTTGATGAGTCTTTCCTCTTCATTAATGCACAGACCTGTCAGAGGAAGGATGTGAGTGGCCCAGTGTTCAGAGCAGACTCTCCACCCAGACCCCAGATCAGGGCCGCCGAGAGACTAGGCCGGGCCCGGGGCAAGGCCGCCCCACCTCCACCCCCCTGCCGCCCCCTGTCGCTCCCCCTGCTGCTACCGCCCTCCGTCGCTCCCCCCGCCGCTGCAGTCCGTGGTCTCACCTGCCTGCCTCCACAGCTCCGGGACCCTGCATTCAAGGCGGCAGTTGCAGATCGCCTCTCTTCTGGCCTTCCCTCCCTGTGTCCCGCCCTCATCTGATGTAACTTCTGGTTTCTGCGAGGGCGGCACACAGGGAGGGAAGGCCTAAAGGGAAGCGATCTGTGACTGCTGCTTCGAATGCAGGGGGCCCAGAGCCGAGGAGGCAGGCAGGTGAGACCGGGAACTACAGTGCCGGTGGCCTGACCCCCTTGGAGGCCCGGGCCCGGGGAATTTTGTCCCCCCTGCCCCCCTCCTCTCGGCGGCCCTGCCCCAGATACCACCAGCCAGTCAGGGTTTCAGGATAGCTACTCACAACTCCCCAAACTGAGGACCCCCCCCCCCCCACATTCCCCCATGCATATATGCATGTGGTTGCTTTCACCGTCTCATACATATTCAGTGTGGCTATTCTGAAACTCTGACTGGCTGGTGGGTCCGAAGGCCTGGGATGAGAACTCCCTCCCCCTCCCCCGCAGTGTTAGCGTAATAGACTGAGAATGAGGGAACAGGGTTCAAATCTGCTTCTTCCAGTCACTTTTCTCCCATTGTCTCTGATAGTTTGACTCTCTGCTCTTTGGGGCAAGCACTTGTCACTCCTAAATACCTATTGCCACTGTGCTGTGTCTACCTACATCCAGTAGCATTATAAAGCGGTAATATTACTGCCCCTCTCTTTCTATGCCCCACTTGGAATCAAATCCCACCGCTTCAACTCAACGCTTTACCAGGTTTCTGCCCCTTTAATGAAGCAAACTGAATTTCTGGGGTACAGCTTCAGAATTGGGGGGGGGGGGGGACAGGAGCGACCATGCTAAGCCCGCTTTTCACTGGAGATTAAAGTGAGATAAAAAGAATTCTTTATTGCGTTCATTCAGACAAGGTCAATAGAGCACAACCTGTCTGTCTGTCCTGTTTCCCTTCCCCAAATTCTGACACAGTCCTCGTCTCCACTACGTCCACTGGGAGGCCGCTCCACGCATCCACCACCCCTTCCGTGAAGGAGCAATCTCTTTAGATTCCTCCTAAGCGTATTTCCTCTCTTCTGCCCCTGCCCTCTCATTCCAGGGTCCTCCTTCCAACACACCCCCACCAGACCCCCACATCCCCCCATCCACATAAGTGCATACACACTCATTCACACATTACCCCTTCATCTTCACCCCTCCCCCCCCCCCACACAGGACCCCTGCATTCCTCCATCCACATATAAATGTACTCACTCTGCTGCTCCCCAGTATCTCTCCACACTCGTCCTTCCCTACACCCCTTCCCGTGCACTCCGCTCCATGGATAAATCATAAGTACATAAGTACATAAGTACATAAGTAGTGCCATACTGGGAAAGACCAAAGGTCCATCTAGCCCAGCATCCTGTCACCGACAGTGGCCAATCCAGGTCAAGGGCACCTGGCACGCTCCCCAAACGTAAAAACATTCCAGACAAGTTGTACCTAAAAATGAGGAATTTTTCCAGTCCATTTAATAGCGGTCTATGGACTTGTCCCTTTAGGAATCTATCTAACCCCCTTTTTAAACTCCGTCAAGCTAACCGCCCGTACCACGTTCTCCGGCAATGAATTCCAGAGTCTAATTACACGTTGGGTGAAGAAAAATTTTCTCCGATTCGTTTTAAATTTACCACACTGTAGCTTCAACTCATGCCCTCTAGTCCTAGTATTTTTGGATAGCGTGAACAGTCGCTTCACATCCACCCGATCCATTCCACTCATTATTTTATACACTTCTATCATATCTCCCCTCAGCCGTCTCTTCTCCAAGCTGAAAAGCCCTAGCCTTCTCAGCCTCTCTTCATAGGAAAGTCGTCCCATCCCCACTATCATTTTCGTCGCCCTTCGCTGTACCTTTTCCAATTCTACTATATCTTTTTTGAGATACGGAGACCAGTACTGAACACAATACTCCAGGTGCGGTCGCACCATGGAGCGATACAACGGCATTATAACATCCGCACACCTGGACTCCATACCCTTCTTAATAACACCCAACATTCTATTCGCTTTCCTAGCCTTCTCCACTACTGCCAACTCCAGACTTCGCGCCTTCTGTCTCGCTGCACCCTACGCCTGGAATAAGCTTCCTGATCCCATCCTTGGCCACCTTTAAATCTAGACTGAAAGCCCACCTCTTTAACATTGCTTTTGACTCGTAACCACTCGCCTCCACCTACCCTCCTCTCTTCCTTCCCATTCACATTAATTGATTTGATTTGCTTACTTTATTTATTTTTTGTCTATTAGATTGTAAGCTCTTTGAGCAGGGACTGTCTTTCTTCTATGTTTGTGCAGCGCTGCGTGCGCCTTGTAGCGCTATAGAAATGCTAAATAGTAGTAGTAGTAGTCTCTTGTAACCAGAGCTAATATTGTGATGTCATAATGCCTCAGTCCACCAATAAGAGCCAACCTCATCAGTGATGTCACAATGGCTTGATTGTCCTATACTTGGCTCACTTTTATTACATAGCTCTTTGAGCAGGGACTGTCTTTCTTCTATGTTTCTGCAGCGCTGCGTACGCCTTGTAGCGCTATAGAAATGCTAAATAGTAGTAGTAGTAGCACATAAATGCACACACGCACATGACCCCTCATCCGCTCCCTTCCCCCACACATACATACACACAGGACTCTTCCCAGTCACATGGAACTCCACAGCACAGACACCCTCACACAAAGAGGGCCTTCTCTTCTGAAAACACACATAGAGAACTCCCCTTCTCCCTCCCCCTCACATAAACATACAGAATTTTCTTCCCCAAACACTGCCTCACCCCCACCCACCCACCTACACCCACACAGAGGACCCTCACATTCCCCCACCTACATAAATGCAGACACACAGGACTCCTCTCCATACATACACACACAACCTCCCCCCCCCCCACACACACACACAAGACCCCCACATTCCCCCATGCACATAAATGCACACACACACACACACACGTATAACCCCATCATTCTCACCCTCCTCTCCCCACCCACCACATACACCTACATACACACAGGACTCTTCCCCCTCACATGGCACTCCACAATACAGACACCCCCACACAAAGGGGACCCTCTCAAAACACACATTGAGAACTCCCTTTCCCCTCCCCCACATAAACATACAGAACTCCCTTCCTCAAGCACTGCCTTACCCCCTCCCCACACATATATACACACAGGATTGTCCTGCAAATACACAATCTGTCTTCTCTCCAGCCCTTTCCACCCCTCCAAAGGTCGCTGGGGCCCACATTTATTTACATTTTACTTCAATGCAAACATTGCAATATTCAGAAAACCACAGCAACCTCCTGCACCGGGTGGGGAAAGTTTAGATAAGTCAACCATAAATGACCTCCATTCGTGTGAATAATAATGTCAGCTTTCCATTTTAGGCCAGTCAGGGACGTTAAAAGATTTTGGAGGCATATTTTCAAAGCACTTAGCCTTCCAAAGTTCCATAGAAACCTATGGAACTTTGGAAGGCTAAGTGCTTTGAAAATATGCCTCTTTATAATATGAGCCTTATGCAGTGTTGAGATTTTTATCCGGTTAATGTGGCATTATATTCAAATTAATCTGCTTCATTCTTGGGCAATCCAGTTCCAGTCTGGTTGGAAGCCCGAGTCCCAGAAGAAGCTGGATCCCTACCTGAGAAACAGGAGGTGGCGAGCAGGGCCAGGAAAATGAGGAGCCTCCCCATGGTCTTCTGCACGGCTGGCTTTGTGTCTTCTTCTCCTGCAGAAGGACAGGAACAAGCGATAGAAATACAACCCTGGAATGAGGACAGACAAGGGCAGGTGCAAGAGGAAAAAAAGTTTCAGAACAAGCCTGGCCAAGGATTGGAGAGAGAAATGTGATCATTTCCTTTTCACAAGCAGGGGGAGTTGTGTGTGGACAAAAAAAATTAGAAATATAACAACTTTAACTGGAGAAATTGATTACTTTATAGAAATATACATGCACCTTGACAGAAAAAAAAAGGAAACAAGAATTAAATGCAATGAAAAATCATACTGGCTAATGAGTCTACAGCCAGTTTGTCCCTGGACTTACCAAGCTGCAGTAAAAGGACAGATGTAACCACCTAACTCAGATTTAATCTAAGAATGTGTGACTGGAAGAAAGACGTCAACACAGCTAATGTACGGAGGACAAGATCCGACACACTTTCTGCTAGGGGTGTGCAGACAGATAATGTTCATTTCATGTAGTTTTAGGGAATGCAATTTTTGGTTGTTTTTTTTTCCATTCTGTGGCTATTCGTATGGTATAACAAATATACAAGCTCGGTGTGGCAGAGTCAGATAGCAACAACTTGAAACTGTCTCCAGATTTGTACACAACTTATCAACTAGATGACTCCTGCTACCTGACAGATGATTATCCCTTCAGCCTTAAGATGTTCCTGAATCACAGGAAGTTGTGGCCAGGGCATCTTGCTGGCATTCACTCTATAGCCCAGCTTCCCTTTCTTCTCTGTGTGAATAGAGAGAGGTCTCCACCCTCTTGCATCTAGCACAGGTCACAACTTTCTAGGTTCTGGTTCCTTCCATCATAGGAGCCGACTCTGTGGCTGCTTGAGTACCCCCAATATTGAGAAAATTGCTTGAATGTGTCCAGGGAAGGATTGTTTCCATTAGGTTTAGCACCCCCAATAATTCTGAAAAGTTGGCTCCTATGCCTTCCATTACTTATGCCTAAGAATCTACTGGTCTGGGTGACACAGCAAAAAGCTTAATAGATCTGGATTCTACTTTGATGAGGCTTGGCTTGAAGGCTCTCCATAGCCGATGGAAGGTCAGAGGCCAGGAGATGTAGAAGAATCCAGGTGGGGTCTCTGTTTTATAGTCCGAGCCTCTCACCAGTTTCTTCTAGCCCTGTTTGGAAAGGGTCAGACACTGAAACAATGCACGACCTAACAATCTTCCGAAAGCTACTGAAAACCGACCTATTCAAGAAGGCATACCATAACGATCCATCCTAAATACGAAACAATCAGTCTCTACGTCATCTAGACAAAACCGAACTCTCTTCACTTGACTAGTTAACCTCATTGCTACAAATGAAAGTTCCGCAATACGCACTACCACGTTATTTCTCATGCTGAACTCTCTATAGTCGATTATCTAACTTATGTTATAACTCACTCTATCACTCTATGCAATACCATAATGCACTCTACTTTACCATGTATGTATGTGCCTTAATGCAATTCTCAACCCGGAAATGGCGATCGAGCCTGCAAATTGGTGGGGAAAATGTGGGATACAAATGCTACAAATAAATAAATAAATAAATGTCACTTACAGGTTTTACTCTTTTGGTGGTTTAAAGTAGGAAAATTGAATCTGTGCAGGTAGCTACTCATGACAGATTCCCAAGTGTCCTGCACAAACACGCTATGGTTATACCATTCCTCAAAAAACCTTCATAGACTCTGCTTTTCCTTCCAAATATGTCTCAACTCCCTCTTCCCTTTTGCATCCAAGCTATTTAATTGTGCTGTTCACTGCCTTTCTTAACCTTTTTTTCTTCTTTCCATCTCAAGCTGTTCTTGATCCACTACAGTCTGGCTTTCACCCTCTACGTTCAACTGAAACAGCCCTTGCCAAAGTCTCCGGTGACCTTGTTCCTCCTCAGGACCTTTACCCAAATCTTCATCTTTCTTGACCTATCTGATGCTTCTGACACTATTGATCACCACCTATTCCTCTGCTGTCTTCGCTTTGCCAGGTTACCGCGGGAGCCCTTACTGTCACCTCAATGGGTGGCGGTGAGTGCTCGCCTCCCCCCTCCCCACACGGCCACACGGTAAGACTAATCTTACCGCATGGTCATTTTTTAAGGGGCTTTTTACCTGCTGTGGTAAAAAGGGCCCTGGTGGGCAGGAAAAACGACCTCTACTGCTACTGCAGGACCCTTTTTCCTGTAGCTTAGTAAAGGGAACCCTCTATGAACACAGTCTAGACTTGCGAAGGAAAGTTTACACTTTCACCTTTGAAGAGCAGAATGATCTGCCTGCCTGTCCTACTGATTTGTTTTTCATTTGCCTCTAGCTGAAAGTGGTGGCTCAGTCCAGGTTTGGCTTTCTGTAATGCAGTTACACACTAACCCCCCCCCCCCCCCCCATCTGAAGCTTGGGAACTCTGAACTGACAGGGATCTGCGGAATTTCGAGCTGCTCTGTGAAGACTAAGCCACAGATGGTAGGATCTATGCTTGGGGGAGGGATTCTGTTTCCTCCTCTTAAAACTCATGGGTCCATGCAAAAACCATTGCTGTGGGTTTAACCTGTTTTTTTACCTTGGGTTTTACTCCCTGAGCAATGCAGAAATGGTTTCTGTGCAGGTGTTAACTATTTTATTTATTTAGATTTTGCTCATATCTTTTTCAGTAGTAGCTCAAGGTGAGTTACATTCAGGTACTCTGGATATTTCTCTGTCCCAGGAGGGCTCACAATCTAAGTTTGTACCTGAGGCAATGGAGGGTTAAGTGACTTGCCCAAGATCACAAGGAGGAGCAGCAGTGGCATTTTGAACCGGCCACCTCTGGATCCCAAGACTGGTGCTCTAACCACTAGATATGAAGCAAAAAAAGTGAGGAAAACGAAATGAGAATACCCAAAAATGCTTTATTATATAAAAAATGACCCGACACGGCCGTGTTTCAACCCAAAGGCCTGCCTCAGGGGTCTCGAACAACCTCAGATGATCTGGTGTAAAACGTACACTGTTGGAAGTGTGCTACAACGAAAGCTTCTTTGGTCTCCTCTCTTCCCCCCAAAAAATATAAAACGTCAATACCATGAACAAGCCTGTTCTGCGTCTCTCCTAAAGGAACGTGTGTACAATTGCCAGGCTTGTTCCTGGTATTGACGTTTTATATTTTTTTTGGAAGAGAGGAGACGAAGGAAGCTTTCGTTGTAGCACATTTCCAACAGATAGCTCAACTACTATAACTACCTTAATCACCCCTCTCCTTCTTCCTTCTACTACTACTACTACTACTATTTAGCATTTCTATAGCGCTACAAGGCGTACGCAGCGCTGCACAAACATAGAAGAAAGACAGTCCCTGCTCAAAGAGCTATGTAATAAAAGTGAGCCAAGTATAGGACAATCAAGCCATTGTGACATCACTGATGAGGTTGGCTCTTATTGGTGGCCTGAGGCATTATGACATCACAATATTAGCTCTGGTTACAAGAGACTACTACTACTATTTAGCATTTCTATAGCGCTACAAGGCGTACGCAGCGCTGCACAAACATAGAAGAAAGACAGTCCCTGCTCAAAGAGCTTACAATCTAATAGACAAAAAATAAATAAAGTAAGCAAATCAAATCAATTAATGTGAACGGGAAGGAAGAGAGGAGGGTAGGTGGAGGCGAGTGGGTACAAGTGGTTACGAGTCAAAAGCAATGTTAAAGAGGTGGGCTTTCAGTCTAGATTTAAAGGTGGCCAAGGATGGGGCAAGACGTAGGGGCTCAGGAAGTTTATTCCAGGCGTAGGGTGCAGCGAGACAGAAGGCGCGAAGTCTGGAGTTGGCAGTAGTGGAGAAGGGAACAGATAAGAAGGATTTATCCATGGAGCGGAGTGCACGGGAAGGGGTGTAGGGAAGGACGAGTGTGGAGAGATACTGGGGAGCAGCAGAGTGAGTACATTTATAGATTAGTAGAAGAAGTTTGAACAGGATGCGAAAATGGATAGGGAGCCAGTGAAGCGACTTGAGGAGAGGGGTAGTATGAGTAAAGCGACCCTGGCGGAAGATGAGACGGGCAGCAGAGTTTTGAACCGACTGGAGAGGGGAGAGATGACTAAGTGGGAGGCCAGCAAGAAGCAGATTGCAGTAGTCCAAACGAGAGGTGACAAGGGTGTGGATGAGGGTTTTGGTAGTGTGCTTGGAAAGAAAGGGGCGGATTTTACGGATGTTGTAAAGAAAGAAACGACAGGTTTTGGCGATCTGCTGGATATGAGCAGAGAAGGAGAGAGAAGAGTCAAAGATGACCCCAAGGTTTCGAGCTGAGGAGACAGGGAGAATGAGAGAGCCATCAACAGAAATAGAAAACGGGGGGAGCGGGGAGGTGGGTTTGGGGGGGGGGGGGAAATGAGAAGCTCGGTTTTGGTCATATTTAATTTCAGGTGGCGTTGAGACATCCAGGCAGCAATGTCAGACAAGCACGCTGAAACTTTGGTTTGGATGCAAGGTGAGATATCAGGGGTAGAAAGGTAGATTTGGGAGTCATCAGCATAGAGATGGTAGGAAAAGCCATGGGATGAGATTAATGAGCCAAGGGAAGAAGTGTAGATAGAAAAGAGGAGGGGACCAAGAACAGAACCCTAGATTAAACAGTGTACGTTTTACACCAGATCATCTGAGGTTGTTCGAGACCCCTGAGGCAGGCCTTTGGGCCGAAACACGGCCGTGTCGGGTCGTTTTTTTTATATAATAAAGCATTTTTTTGGTATCCTCATTTCGTTTTCCTCACTTTTTTGTTTCATATCTCACAGTATGGTGGGGGTTTTCACCTCCTTTTTTTTTTGTTGTGCCTCTAACCACTAGGTCACTCCTCCACTCCCGAGATCATTAATGAAGACCACATTAACATGTATTAAAATGCATTATAATGCGATCATTATCTCCAGCCTTGTTAAAAAAAAAAAAAAAAGTTTCTGATGCACATTTGCAGCAAGAAACCTTTTGCCGGACTGGGGATCTGGGAAATTATAGACCGGGCAGGGAGCCTGACGTCGGTGCCAGGCATAATGGTATAAACAAAATAAAGAACCAAAATTAGGGCGAGAGCATATTTCAAAGCATGCTAGTGAGACGTAGAAGGGCATTTTCGATATGGGCTGGGGCGGACTGGATGTTGGTGGTTGGGTGGGCTGGGCTTGGACCAGTTCTTTCAGGAGTATGGGCGGGGCGGGCTGGAATGTAGGTGGGATAGTGGGCTGGGCTTGGAGCCGTTTTATCGAGGGTATGGGCGGGGCAGGGTTGGAATGTGGGTGGATAGGTGGGGCTGGGCTTGGACCAGTTCTTTCAGGAGTATGGGCGGGGCGGGCTGGAATGTAGGTGGGATAGTGGGCTGGGCTTGGAGCCGTTTTATCGAGGGTATGGGCGGGGCAGGGTTGGAATGTGGGTGGATAGGTGGGGCTGGGCTTGGACCAGTTCTTTGGGGCTGTGGGCGGGGCGGATGAAGGAATTTTTTTTGCCCACTGGGATTGCTATTCGGCTGTGTGGGCGGAGTTCGAGCGGAGAGGTTCTTCAGAGATGTGGGCGTGGCTGGCGTTTGAATGAATGAGTTTTCTGGGAGTGGGCGCGTCTCAGAGTAGGAGGGGGTGGTTCGGTGGGAGGAGCTTCTGTCCCAGTCTTTAGTGTGGGACCTTCACACAGTTTGAACTCTCGATGTTCCCCTGGTTCGGACCGATGGCGGAGCGGAGCCCCCTGCTGCGGGTACCGACTGAGCATGGCTCGGTGGAGGAACCTGGGGCCGGGGCTCGGGTTTCTGGCCGCCTCTCCACCCTCCTATCCATGTGCAGCCTGGTGCTTTTCCTGCGCCTGGGTGAGTGCAGGTCCCCTGAGACGTGAAGTGATTGGTGGAGAGCGGGATTAGAACCCGCGTCTCTAGTCTGAGCTCTGCTACAAGAGCCGCAGGTGGATCCCCTTTCGGGCTCCTGGTCTTGGTTGGTGATTTCGTTTATTTTATTTACTACACTTGTGTCCCGCCTTTATCCAAGGCTTGACACATGACAATATTCACATACAAGGTTTTAACTAGTTTACATACATGGTTTTAGACCTGTGTGGTTTACTAGGGTAGCATTTACCATTGCGAGGCAGGAAACGTGATGAGATGAGCCGGTGAGAAAGGCATTAAGTGTAAATTGAAAGCGGGGTTAAACAGAAAGGTCTTCCCACTTCTCCTGGGTTCCTTGTTCCCCCTTTCCCCCCATTTGTGAGCGCCTTCTAGTGGAAGTGGTGGACATGACAAGATGGAGAAAGCACCTCAACTTTAGTTGGCGCTGTGGATGAAGTGGGTGTGATGTATTTGGGTGCCCAGCTGAGTCCTGTGCCCTCTGGTCCTCAGCCCTCATTTCCAGAGCAGCACCTGACCCCTTCATGAGAAGCTGCCTAGTAGCATAGAAGAATCGTACAATATTTATCTGGATTTAGCTCAGACCTTTTCAGTAGCTCAAGGCTCAAGCAAGGTGGGTTACGTTCTGGTACAGTAGGTATTTCCTTGCCCTTGAAAGATCACAGTTTGTACCTGAGGCAAGAGAAGGTTAAGTGACTGTCCAAGATCACAAGGAATAGCAGTGGGATTTGATCCTGGCTTTGCTGGTTGTCAGTCTGGTGCTCTAACCATTCAACTTATTCCACTCTTGTAACCTGCAGAGATGTTCTTCAAGAAAA
Organism: Microcaecilia unicolor; assembly: GCF_901765095.1. Classification (NCBI taxonomy): domain Eukaryota; kingdom Metazoa; phylum Chordata; class Amphibia; order Gymnophiona; family Siphonopidae; genus Microcaecilia; species Microcaecilia unicolor. The sequence continues at coordinate 97,902 of NW_021963179.1, read as the reverse complement.
AAAAACATGGAAATCTGCTTTGTTGGGATTGTAAAACGTGCAAACTGGAGAGGGTTATCCTTTGAGATTTGTGACTCTGCTGCTGGAATGCTGGATCCCTGGCAGGACCTGGTCCCCAGTCCTTGCTCATAGTCTGACCCCCTTAGCATGCTCTGCTTTCCATGTATGCCAGCTTTAGAAGCCTCTTTCCCAATCAAAACAGGGGAGAGAGACTCGGTTATGGGTGGGTTTTATTAGATGCAAGAGATAAGGTTTGCATACAGCGGAGGTAGCACCTGCAAATGTATCTCATGCATATTCATTGTGTGTCTCCTGAAAACCTGGCTGGCTTTGTGTGTCTCAAGGACTGGGTTGAGAGCTCCTGGTATAATTATAGAAATGTATATGCTTAGGAACTGAATGTGGTAGACAAGCAGAGACGAAGGTAAGTGTGGAACTAGGTGAGCTGATGGGGTTTCTGCTGGCTTTACTGTGCCTTTGCTCCTGTGCTTTGAAGAAATGTAAAATAGTGCTTGCCAGGGATTACTGAGTTTTTTCTGTGTTCCCGGATTAACCCTCAAAAGACTTGAAAGATTAAGAGCCACAGAAAGAGGAATCTTTAGTGGCCCTGAAAACATCAGTTAGGCTTATCTGGGTGAAGCTGCCAAATGGATTAGGTGAAACATGAGAACACAGTGAGGAGGTAGGGGTTAATCTGTTCAACTCTGTGTCCAGTGGACCAAAGCCACCAAAAAGAGGGGAAGGGTCATTATAAAGCAATACACTATATAAGAATTTCAATACCTCCAAAGACTACACATGAGCATAGTTTTTGCATTTACAGTATAAGCTTTCATCAAAGCAGGTATATCTGTCCTTGGTGAACTGCATTCATCACTCGCGTAGCTCTGCCTGTTGAAGTTTAACTCGGATGGAGAACAAGGGTCAAGATTCCTTTACCTAACATTATGTGTTGAAATTCAGTTTTAAATAAGGTCTGGGTTCTAGTGTGTACGTTGTTTCGCATTCACAGCTCTGATAGTGCTGCTCAGCATCGGTGTTTCGGCACTAAGCATGCCTGCTTCAGACATTATTAATGGAAATGGGACTTGATATACCGCCTTTCTGTGGTATCTTGCAACTACATTCAAAGCGGTTTACGTATATACAGGTACTTATTTTGTATCTGGGGCAATGGAGAGTTAAGTGACTTGCCCACAGTCACAAGGAGCTGCAGTGGGAATTGAACCCAGGTCACGAGGATCAAGGTCTGCTGCATTAACCACTAGGCTACTTCTCCACTAGCATAAGTACATAAGTACATAAGTAGTGCCATACTGGGAAAGACCAAAGGTCCATCTAGCCCAGCATCCTGTCACCGACAGTGGCCAATCCAGGTCAAGGGCACCTGGCACGCTCCCCAAACGTAAAAACATTCCAGACAAGTTATACCTAAAAATGAGGAATTTTTCCAGTCCATTTAATAGCGGTCTATGGACTTGTCCTTTAGGAATCTATCTAACCCCTTTTTAAACTCCGTCAAGCTAACCGCCCGTACCACGTTCTCCGGCAATGAATTCCAGAGTCTAATTACACGTTGGGTGAAGAAAAATTTTCTCCGATTCGTTTTAAATTTACCACACTGTAGCTTCAACTCATGCCCTCTAGTCCTAGTATTTTTGGATAGCGTGAACAGTCGCTTCACATCCACCCGATCCATTCCACTCATTATTTTATACACTTCTATCATATCTCCCCTCAGCCGTCTCTTTGGCGTAGCCAAAGGTGGGCTTGGGTGGGCCCAGGCCCACCCACTTTGGGCTTAGGCCCACCCAGTAGCAGCACACCTATGATGTGGCTGGCACGGATCCCCGAGCCCCACCAGCTGAAAACTCCCAACAACTGTCCCTCCTGCATACCTTGTAAATAACACATCTTCGCTTGCAGAGAGCAGAGACTGATACATATTGCTCGCACCGGCCCCAAAGCCTTCTCTGTGATGTATTCCCGCCTATGCAGAAACAGGAAGTTGCATCAGAGGGAAGGCTGTGGGGCCAAAATGCAGTGTGTATTAGTTGCTGTTTGCTGAAGGTGAAAATCTGCTATTTAAAAGGGATGTGGGGGAGGGGGATGTTTGAGAGACCACATGGCATGCAGGCGAGAGAGGGAGAGACCAAATCACTTGTTCAACAGGGCGGAGTTCTTCTGCCCACCCATCTTGGGCCCAGGCCCACCCAAAAGTGGGTGTCTGGCCACGCCCCTGCTAGCAACATTCCATGTAGAATCCCAAATAGTAGCAACTTACCATGTTCCACTGCACTAACTACTAGGCTATTCCTCCATTAGCAACATTCAATGTGGAATCTTAAATAGGGAAAGGGAAATGGGACTTAATATACCACCAACTACATTCAAAGTGGTTTGCATAGTATATACAGGGACTTATTTGTACCTGGGGCAATGGAGGGTTAACTGACTTGCCCAAGGTCACAAGGAGCTGCAGTGGGAATCAAACCCAGGTTGCCAGGATCAAAGTCTACTGCGCTCGGTGGTGTGCTGGAGCAGGCTCTCACAGGTTCGCAAGAGCCGGTTGTTAAGTTTTTAAGAATTTTGGGAGCCGGTTGTTAAAGTAGGGCCCTCCATGGCTACTTTAACAAGTGGCTCCCAAAATGTGGGCTTGGGCCCCCTGCTGAATTCTCTTTTACTTTGCTGGTGGGGATGCTGAGCCCTGCCAGCCAAGTAAATAGACTGCTGCTGCTCCCCACTCCTTGTTTCCAGCTCTGAGCAGCAGGCTGGGACTTCTCCAGCATGTGTGAGTAGTTTCAGTATGCTGCTTAGAGCAAGACCTTGGGAGTGGTGGCAGTCCATTTATTGGCTGCCAGCAAAGGTATGCCTAGGGTGCCTGCACGAAGGGAGGGAGGAGAGAGAGGCAAGTGTTGCTCTCCCCCCCCCCCCCCCCCCCCCCCCCCCCGGCCATCCCTGACCCTTCCAACTGCAGAGCTGGCTACCGCCAGAGAAAGAGGCTGTTAAAAATTTACCAGCACCCCCCTGACTGCACTAACCATTTCCTCCACTCCCTGATGCCAGGCTCCCAGCACTGGTTGCACCTGCCTGCAGAAAACAGGGACCACCAAGCAAACTGGGAGGGGGAGGGGGGGGGGGCGAGAAGAGATCACAAACTAAAATGCCCTCTTCAGAACTGATAGTAGTGATCTGTTGATCCTTCCAGTCTCTGAGTCTGAGAGGCTGCTGCCATTTCATCCACACCAGTTCACTAATTCCACACTTCTGTGTGAGATTCAAAACCATTATAATAATGCTGAGAGTGAGAGAAATAACCCAGAGGTCTCTGAACAGAGAAACAGAAAAGCGCTGAACAGCCCCCTTCCCTGAGCTTCACTAATGCACAAAGTGGGGGGGGGGACGGGACTGCAAAATATTTTTATTGTAGATGCATTAAAACACTTCTCATTTCACTCTTATGCCCAGTGAAACATATTTAACTGAACTGAAAGAGGTATTTAAACCTCATAAACAGGCATAAACACAGGGGGGGGGGGGGGGGGGGTTATAACAAGGTATTTATGTGAGATCTTCGTGGAGTGTGGTAGCCGTGTTAGTCCACTCTTAAGGTTATCAATAGAAATCAAACAAAATAAAACATGGGAAAGAAAATAAGATGATACCTTTTTTATTGGACATAACTTAATACATTTCTTGATTAGCTTTCGAAGGTTGCCCTTCTTCCTCAGATCGGAAATAAGCAAATGTGGTAGATGACAGTGTATATAAGTGAAAACATTCAAGCATTACTATGACAGTAAAATAGATACTATTGGAGATTCTACATGGAATGTTGCTACTAGTGGAGATTCTACGTGGAATGTTGCTACTATTGGAGATTCCACATGGAATGTTGCTACTATTGGAGAATTTACATGAAATGTTGCTATTCCACTAGCAACATTCCATGTAGAAGGCAGCGCAGGCTTCTGTTTCTGTGAGTCTGACGTCCTGCACGTACGTGCAGGACGTCAGACTCACAGAAGCAGAAGCCTGCGCGGCCACATTGCTGATCTACAAGGGCCGACTTCTACATGGAATGTTGCTAGTGGAATAGCAACATTCCATGTAGAATCTATAGAAATCAAACAAAATAAAACATGGAAAAGAAATAAGATGATACCTTTTTTATTGGACATAACTTAATACATTTCTTGATTAGCTTTCGAAGGTTGCCCTTCTTCCTCAGATCGGAAATAAGCAAATGTGCTAGCTGACAGTGTATATAAGTGAAAACATTCAAGCATTACTATGACAGTAAAATAGATACCGTTGGAGATTCTACATGGAATGTTGCTACTATTGGAGATTCTACATGGAATGTTGCTAGTGTACATGGAATGTTGCTATTCCACTAGCAACATTCCATGTAGAAGGCTGCGCAGGCTTCTGTTTCTGTGAGTCTGATGTCCTGCACGTACGTGCAGGACGTCAGACTCACAGAAGCAGAAGCCTGCGCGGCCACATTGGTGATCTACAAGGGCCGACTTCTACATGGAATGTTGCTAGTGGAATAGCAACATTCCATGTAGAATCTATAGAAATCAAACAAAATAAAACATGGAAAAGAAAATAAGATGATACCTTTTTTAGTGGACATAACTTAATACATTTCTTGATTAGCTTTCGAAGGTTGCCCTTCTTCGTCAGATCGGAAATAAGCAAATGTGCTAGCTGACAGTGTATATAAGTGAAAACATTCAAGCATTACTATGACAGTAAAATAGATACCATTGGAGATTCTACATGGAATGTTGCTACTATTGGAGATTCTACATGGAATGTTGCTATTCCACTAGCAACATTCCATGTAGAAGGCTGCGCAGGCTTCTGTTTCTGTGAGTCTGACGTCCTGCACGTACGTGCAGGACGTCAGACTCACAGAAGCAGAAGCCTGCGCGGCCACATTGGTGATCTGCAAGGGCCGACTTCTACATGGAATGTTGCTAGTGGAATAGCAACATTCCATGTTGAATCTATAGAAATCAAACAAAATAAAACATGGAAAAGAAAATAAGATGATACCTTTTTTATTGGACATAACTTAATACATTTCTTGATTAGCTTTCGAAGGTTGCCCTTCTTCGTCAGATCGGAAATAAGCAAATGTGCTAGCTGACAGTGTATATAAGTGAAAACATTCAAGCATTACTATGACAGTAAAATAGATACCATTGGAGATTCTACATGGAATGTTGCTACTATTGGAGATTCTACATGGAATGTTGCTATTCCACTAGCAACATTCCATGTAGAAGGCTGCGCAGGCTTCTGTTTCTGTGAGTCTGACGTCCTGCACGTACGTGCAGGACGTCAGACTCACAGAAGCAGAAGCCTGCGCGGCCACATTGGTGATCTGCAAGGGCCGACTTCTACATGGAATGTTGCTAGTGGAATAGCAACATTCCATGTTGAATCTATAGAAATCAAACAAAATAAAACATGGAAAAGAAAATAAGATGATACCTTTTTTAGTGGACATAACTTAATACATTTCTTGATTAGCTTTCGAAGGTTGCCCTTCTTCCTCAGATCGGAAATAAGCAAATGTGCTAGCTGACAGTGTATATAAGTGAAAACATTCAAGCATTACTATGACAGTAAAATAGATACCATTGGAGATTCTACATGGAATGTTGCTACTATTGGAGATTCTACATGGAATGTTGCTATTCCACTAGCAACATTCCATGTAGAAGGCTGCGCAGGCTTCTGTTTCTGTGAGTCTGACGTCCTGCACGTACGTGCAGGACGTCAGACTCACAGAAGCAGAAGCCTGCGCGGCCACATTGGTGATCTGCAAGGGCCGACTTCTACATGGAATGTTGCTAGTGGAATAGCAACATTCCATGTAGAATCTATAGAAATCAAACAAAATAAAACAAGGAAAAGAAAATAAGATGATACCTTTTTTATTGGACATAACTTAATACGTTTCTTGATTAGCTTTCGAAGGTTGCCCTTCTTCCTCAGATCAGAAATAAGCAAATGTGCTAGCTGACAGTGTATATAAGTGAAAACATTCAAGCATTACTATGACAGTAAAATAGATACTATTGGAGATTGTACATGGAATGTTGCGAGTGGAATAGCAACATTCCATGTAGAATCTATAGAAATCAAACAAAATAAAACATGGAAAAGAAAATAAGATGATACCTTTTTTATTGGACATAACTTAATACATTTCTTGATTAGCTTTCGAAGGTTGCTCTTCTTCCTCAGATCGGAAATAAGCAAATGTGCTAGCTGACAGTGTATGTAAGTGAAAACATTCAAGCATTACTATGACAGTAAAATAGATACCATTGGAGATTCTACATGGAATGTTGCTACTATTGGAGGTTCTACATGGAATGTTGCTACTATTGGAGATTTTACATGGAATGTTGCTATTCCACTAACAACATTCCATGTAGAAGGCTGCGCAGGCTTCTGTTTCTGTGAGTCTGACGTCCTGCACGTACGTGCAGGACGTCAGACTCACAGAAGCAGAAGCCTGCGCGGCCACATTGGTGATCTACAAGGGCCGACTTCTACATGGAACGTTGCTAGTGGAATAGCAACATTCCATGTAGAATCTATAGAAATCAAACAAAATAAAACATGGAAAAGAAAATAAGATGATACCTTTTTTATTGGACATAACTTAATACATTTCTTGATTAGCTTTCGAAGGTTGCCCTTCTTCCTCAGATCGGAAATAAGCAAATGTTGGTAGCAGGTAGTATATATAAGAGAAACAGAGTTACCCTCCTCTCACCTACCAACACCCATCCTGTTAGAATATCAATGAAATGTTTTGATGTCCCCATGCATACCCCCACCCTCCCACTCTGTCAGACTGTCAAAGTAATGCTTGGATGTCTCACTCATATATACTATCTGCTACCACATTTGCTTATTTCCGATCTGACGACGAAGAAGGGCAACCTTCGAAAGCTAATCAAATGTATTAAGTTATGTCCAATAAAAAAGGTATCATCTTATTTTCTTTTCCATGTTTTATTTTGTTTGATTTCTATTGATAACTGTGAGATGTTCAAAAAGGTATCGTAACCCTCTTTTAGAGAGGTAATGCCCGTGTGCCCTTATAAAAGGGTCACCCAGAACCAGCATCTGCAGTGGGTAAGTGCCCAATTTTCACCAGCACTATGAATGTAGCTGTGCATTTTATAAAATAGATGTGTACATGGTACCTCTGCCCAAACTATGCCCCGGGAAGCCCACACACAGATCACAAATGTAAGGGCATTTATAGAAGCCTTTTACCACCAAAGCAAGCGCTATCCACGGACAACCCTTTCTAAAATGACCCTCACAAAAAGCTGTGTATGTCTGTTGCTTGCCTCTCGCTAGGGGGCAATGGTGACCCCAGAGGTATATTGTAGTGGGGAGGGGGTCCTGTTCTCCCTACGTAAAGCATCAGAGTTACCATGGCAAGGCTTAAGAAGAGGTGAAGTTACATCCAAAGAAGAGATACTCGCAACTGCGGTGGAGGACAGCAGACCACGAGCTAGAAGGGTCCAGGGCCAGTGCAGAAAACAGATTAACGAGTGCAGATTCTGTTATGAGGAACTGCAGAAGGACCTCGCCAGACTGGGAGAGCTGGCCTTTTTTTGTGGAAAAGTGAGAGAACAAGTTCTAACTATAAGTGTGTGACAACAGGTTGCTTTCCAGCTGTGAATGGGGAGTGAAATGGGCTCCTGCACCATGCAGTAAGGAAGGGGTGAAAGCATGCTACTAACTGGTTGAGAGCTCTGCAGTGGAAATGACGGGGTCCTCCTTGGCCTGTTCACCAAGGGACCTGTGTAAGGATCAAGACTGATTGCGCTTTGCATTCATAGTGCAGTGAAATGGGTTAATGTGCGTTGGTGCTACTGATCCCTGTGGGAACACTAACAGCAGCCAAATAATGAGACTAGTCGCAGCTTTTGGTATTAATGATGAACATAGAGTCAGGCAGCAGGAAACTAAATGTAATCCACCATCAAAGCGCCTTCTCTCCCCCCCCCCAAAAAAAACAAATTATGGCTATTGGGCTTCCTCAACCTAAGGATTGCGTGTCCACAAGTTTGTAATGAGTAAATTGACCCCTTTCTACTTTCTGCCCATGAGGAAGTTCAACAGTGGGGGTCTGGGGGTCCTAGTCTTGAGTTTTTGGAAATGGGGGTTCCTCCTCATAGCTGTGGCCCAGTTAACACGAGGGTGAAAATGGATGTGCTAAAGTGCAATGTACCATGTGGCAGGAGCGTCCCGAGCTGGAATTGTGCCCCGAGCAACACACCCCTGCCCCCCAGCTGTGCCACGGACACCTTGGGGGTCAACAGTGGATGGGGGGGGGCTATTTGCTCCCTGTCTCTTTCACCTCTGGCGTGTGGTTAAAATGAAATTGCTTTCTTGTGTGAGGTGCAAATACTGATCGGGTCCAGTTTTAACTTTGGTAAAATGAAACGAAATGTATCTGGGAGGTTGATTGTGACACATTCCCAGAGCTGCTCATTTGCAACATTGTATCTTTATTAGCTTGTAGAATTGTTCTGACACAATAATACCACTCCTTCCCTGTCCTCAGCATTTATCCCTCTGTTTTATATTGTTCTTGGCACTGCTCTGGCCCAGGGCACCTAAGAATAACAGGGCAGAGATACGCTACCCACAGAGATGCCGAGGGGAGGGGCGCGCTCTTTTTACCCAGGAGATTTTGGGTCTGTCCTATTCTACCTGCCCACAATTCTTTGCCAGCATTGCGACCCTGAACAGCTTCAAATCTGCCACCCCAAACGTCTGCCTGTGGAGTGAGCCTTGAAGCTGCTGGTGGTTGCAGCAGAGAAAACAGACTGGTGGCTCCTGAATCTGCTGTGTTCTGTGGGAGTTTCCGTATGTCAGACGGGAGTGGAAGTCTACCCTTCAATGTGGGAATTTTGGCAGGTCTTCACAAGGCTAAATTTGGGTTGAATTGAGTTCTTTATCAGAGTCAGAGACATTTAACTATTAAAAATGCCTCCTGGTGTATCTGTGATATATGAAGCAACACTACCCTCCAGTGGTCAATTATGGGAATTAAAGAACTCTTAGATAAAATGAATACAGTTTAGGGTGAAGATTCTGTGAAACCTCAGGATCCAGTAATATTTTTTTAAAAAAGGTCACAGGTTCAAAAGAATGTTTGGATACCAGACCCCCATGCCTGCTGGACGTAGAGCTGACAAGGCAGAAAGATCCGGCCTGGACCAGAGATGCCAGGGTTGAACAAAGAACAAGAGTTACTGCTGCAAATGGCAAGACGTCTCAGACAGTGCATGCCGGCTATGAAGATAGAGATTTTAGAGTGGCATTCCTTTGCAAATGAAAAAAAGCAGTATAAAAATATTATTTGCTTTTCTTTGGAGCCTTTGCACAGATGGGAACAGAGTGGAGCCAATATGGGTAAATCCAATGGGATGAAAATTGCTCTCCACTCACTGGTTAAGGTTTGCCCAGAGCTTTCAGAGTACATGCACTTGTACAGACAGGGATAAGTGATGGGGTAGAGGGAAGTTGTGCTCAGATTTCTCCCTATGGTGGGGCCATTTTGGCTTTCTTCCCTTAGGCTTGCCTCTCGTGAAAGCTGTCATCGCTATCGGTGCACTTGCACTGAGGCTTTAATGCACGGGTTCTTAACCTTTGTGGTTCCTGGATCCCTTTAACTATGGGCAGACTGACGGTGATCTGGGCCCCCAGGCAATAAGCATCATTGGGTCCCCCCCATCCCATCTCAGATCACTGCCTGGGGCCTCAAAGACCTCACCCCTAGCCAAGGTCTGGGACTGAAAAACACAAAACCTCTCTTCTCCTCCCCAACATAGGCCTGGAGTCCCCCATTGACTCCTGACTTCCTGGTGGCTTAGTGATCCATGTTCCACTTATCCTGGTTAACAGAATCCTCCCCAGGGAAGGTGGTGGGGGGGGGGCAAGGCTGCAAAGCTCTAGTGGCCTAGTGCCCCCTGAAACTCCCTCCTCAGTTCTACTAAGGAGCTCAATGAGTTAACTATGTCCAGGTTCCCAAACACTGCCCACCCTCTTCAAGCCTTTCTAATTTGAAAAATCACAGTGGAAGGCGTTTCTGCTGCCATTGACCTTTTTTAGTCCAGCTGCTGGAACGATGATAGCTCCGCCTCTGTACCTCAAAGCCTCCTTTTCTCCATGTAGGTACATTGGCCATCTGCTGCTGATGCCAGGAACTCTCTGCCACAGCACACCCTTGTGGAAGAAGGAAGTAACGTTGGAAGGGGGCAGGCTGTGGCAGAGAGAAGTTGCGATGTCCGTGGCAGATGGCCAATGTAGCTGCCTGATGCCCCTGCCAAAGAAAAGGACACTTTGAGCCGCTACGTGGGGGTGGGGGGCCCTGTTGGGAGCTGGAAGGCAGTGCAGAATACCTTATGTTTTTACCCATCCCCTACTTTGCTATCATAAAATTGTGTTCTCCCTCCTTTCCTAACATGCATAATGTGGTTTTGTCTGGAAATCGTCCAGCCCTTTTCATTTTAGACTTTACACCACCTAGATGGAGTTTCCTATGGGTGGGATAGAAAATGTTAATAAACTTGAACTTGAGTGTGGGAGGGGGAGAGAGAGAGGGATGTCTGCACTTGTGAGAAAAGTACTGAGCCCCTCACTGCCCAGTTGTCTGAATGGTCAGTTCGCCCCTGCCTTTAAGGAAACCCCACACTCCCTTCCTAAACCACGTGTCCACTAGTGACAGCTACAATTGTTAGCCACTAACGTTACAGTAGTCCAGAGTTCCACCACCAGTAACTGTCCTAAGAACAACCTTCACTCTGTCTAGAATGGTTCAATGAGTGGAGGAGTGGCCTAGTGGTTAGGGTGGTGGACTTTGGTCCTGGGGAACTGAGGAACTGAGTTCGATTCCCGGCACAGGCAGCTCCTTGTGACTCTGGGCAAGTCACTTAACCCTCCATTGCCCCATGTAAGCCGCATTGAGCCTGCCATGAGTGGGAAAGCGCGGGGTACAAATGTAACAAAAATAAAATAGATACTATTGGAGATTCTACATGGAATGTTACTATTCCACTAGCAACATTCCATGTAGAAGCCTGCGCGGCCACATTGGTGATCTGCAAGGGCCGACTAGCAACATTCCATGTAGAATCTCAAATAGTAGCAACAGTGGAGGAGTGGCCTAGTGGTTAGGGTGGTGGACTTTGGTCCTGAGGAACTGAGTTTGATTCCCGGCAGCTCCTTGTGACTCTGGGCAAGTCACTTAACCCTCCATTGCCCCATGTAAGCCGCATTGAGCCTGCCATGAGTGGGAAAGCGCAGGGTACAAATGTAACAAAAAATAAAATAAAAATTGCCTTGGCTTTCAAGACCCTTTTCTCAATCCCGTTTGATCTCTTCTGGCACCACTAGTTAAAGATCCCCTGTTGTAAGGCTCAGAGGGGGAGAAAACCTTACGATGAGTGTGATGCACCCCTAATGAGTGAGACTTGGCATCTCAGCTGGACTCTTACTTCAATAATTCTTAAAGCAGAACCTCTCAGATCCTTCCCATTCCACCTCCCCCACCCCAAAAGAGTATGTGGTGTTACCTTGCAGAGCCTTAGTTAAACTTTTTCTCACACCCCCAACTACCTTTAAGACCTATATTCTGCAGCTCCCCCTCCCCCCCCCGGTTTTGAGAACCCATTTGCTCTTGCAGTTTGGCTGTTAGTACTTGTTCTGTTGCTTTGACTGCAGCGGGCCCCCAAGAAGTGACTCCCTGGTCTTGTCTGATGATTGCACCAGCCCTGGTTACCTTGCATGGAGGGGCATAATCGAACGAAAACGTCTATCTCCATGGGCGTTTATCTCCGAGAACGGGTCCGTGAAGGGGCGGACCGAACCGTATTTTGGGAAAAAATAGACGTCCATGTTTTATTCGACAATTTGTGAGCTGGGCGTTTTTGTTTTTCAGCGATAATGGAAAATGAAAACGCCCAGCTCAAAAACGAATAAATCCAAGGCATTTGTTCGTGGGAGGGGCCAGGATTCGTAGTGCACTGGTCCCCCTCACATGCCAGGACACCAACCGGGCACCCTAGGGGGCACTTTTACAAAAACAAAAAAAAAAGGTAAAAGAGATCCCAGGTGCATAGCACCCTTCCCTTGTGTGTTGAGCCCCCTAAATCCCCCTCAAAACCCACTGCCCACAAGTCTACACCATTACTATAGCCCTAAGGGGTGAAGGGGGGCACCTACATGTGGGTACAGTGGGTTTGGGGGGCAGTGTGGAGGGCTCCCATTTACCAGCACAATTGTAACAGGTGGGGGGGGGGGGGATGGGCCTGGGTCTACCTGCCTGACGTCCACTGCACCCCCTAATAACTGCTCCAGTGACCTGCATACTGCTGCCAGGGAGGTGGGTATGACATTTGAGAGTGAACATAAAAAGTTGTGAAACGGCATATTTTTGTGGTGGGAGGGGGTTTGTGACCACTGGGGGAGTCAGGGGAGGTCATCCCCGACTCCCTCCAGTGGTCATCTGGTCATTTAGGGCACTTTTTGGGGCCCTATTCGTGGAAAAACAGGGTCCAGGAAAAGTGCCCTAAATTCTCGCTAAAAACGCATATTTTTTTTCCATTATTGGCGAAAGGTGCCTATCTCTGATCGGCCGATAACCACGCCCCAATTCCGCCTTCACCACGCCTTTGACATGCCCCCATCAACTTTGTCCGCATCCGCGACGGAGTGCAGTTGAAAACGTCCAAATTCGGCTTTCGATTATACCGCTTTATTCGTTTTTGTGAGATAAACGTCTATCTCCCGATTTGGGTCGCAATATAGGCGTTTTTCTTTTTCAATTATAAGCTGGATAGTCACCCGGACTGAAGTAGAAAAGAGGTTGGGGGGTTGCATGACACACCTGAAGTAGCCACCTGGAAAAGCAATTCTGAGAGTTGTGTGTTGGAAGTGAAGTCTCCTGCCCAAGCCTAGCTGGAAGGAGTTTGTGTTTTGAAGGTTGGAACATTTTTGAACTACAATGAGGAACTCCAAATATAAGCCCGTTGCCACCATAACCCTACCAAGATCGATTTGAACGGTCAATGGCCTTTTACCTTTCTGGAAGCTGCTGAAAACTCACCTTTTTTAAGCAAACCTACACGTATGATGGGACTTAAATTAGATATTCATCTGTGATGCCTGGATCTACTACTTAGCAGAACTTAAAATATGTTTTTTATCCTTCTGAATTCATCCCTCCTCGAAACATTTTTACAAATTCTTCCTTACTCGCAGCACATTACCCCAACTTTCACCCTCTCCCTGTTACCTACCTCTATTCACCTTTCTCCCTTATCCCTTTTATTGTCCACCTCTGTATAATACTATGTTTTATTCATTTTGTTTTATCTTGTAAATTTGCTATATTATGTAAGTCGCATTGAGCCTGCGGGTTGTACCGTGTTTCCCCGAAAATAAGACACTGTCTTATATTAATTTTTGCCCCCCAAAATGCGCTAGGTCTTTTTTTCGGGGAAACATCGGGGTTGGCCCGCTCGCCCTCCGTTGCTCCCGGAACTAACCTTAAACTCCTCCTTTCACCTTCGCAGCAAGCAGCAGAAGGGCAGGCCACTCCTTCTTTCCGAGTCCCGCCCTCGCCTGATGTAATGCCCGCGAGGGCGGGGCACGGAAGGAAGGAGAGGTCTGCCCTGCTGCTGCGAAGGTGAAAGGAGGCATTTAAGGTTAGTTCCGGGAGCGACGGAGGGTGGGTGGAGGGGGGGCCCGGCGACCTCGGGTGGCGGGGCGGCCCGGAGGCAGCCTTGTCCGGCTCTCGGCGGCCCAGCTTTCAAACAAAAATTTGCTAGGTCTTACTTTCGGGGGAGGCCTTATATCTAGCAATTCAGGAAAACCTCTACTAGGTCTTACTTTCGGGGAACAGGGTAAATGTTATGATACAATACTTTAAATACTATCACACTGCAGCTGCTGAGGCTTCAGTATTAAATACAGTATAAGCTAGTTGCAGATCCTGCTATGAACTGTCTGTATCTTATTAAGCATGTTGGTGTCTCCCTGTACCCTCTCCTCATGTCTCTCTCCAGAAGGCGTGGGGTTTGGGGGTTCTTCTGTGTAACTGCTGGCTTGCTTCACCCTGCAGAGTGCTTTTGTTCGTGGAGGTGATCCAGTATATTAAAACTGAGCTGATGGGTTATATAAGGTAATGCTCTTTTTATACCACAGGGTATTATGACCTTCTTTGATTTCAGCCCAAGTACCATGCATCATATGACAATTTCCAGCGGTCCCCAGACGTCTTTGAAAGTGGCTGACTGAGCATCACCTCGTGACCCCTGAAGCCTGGTGCTGTTTGGGCATGAGAGTGTGCTATCCATTGCTCTGTGCCTTCTCTTCCTCTGACAGGCTTTGTGATTGGCCACTCGGGTCTGTATGAGACACTTGGCATGCTGCTAGTGGTTTACATCATCATCTCCATGACGGTGCTTTCGGTTTGTGCCATCTCCAGCAACGGTGCCCTGGAAGCTGGTGGAGTCTACTGTATCCTTTACGAAGAGACTGGGGGCAGTGCGGGGCTAATTCTATGGCAGGGCATCTATGCAAAGGAACATTGGCACCCACCTTCTTTTACAGAATAAATGCATGACCAGCTATATGTCTACCACTCTCAATATTAGGGCAAAGTAATGATTTTTTAAAGCTGGAACCTAAGAACAGTACAGATATAAATTCTTGATATCCAGTCTAAATTCAGTTGTTGTTTTAATAGAAATTCTTTACATATCAGGTCATAGCTTAAGACTTTCAATCCTTAAATCAGATCATACAGTTTCCCCAAGAACCTCAGTGATGTTAATTGCCAACAACTTCAATGTTTAGCGATTATATACAAACATCAACATCTTCACTGGTTCATTTACAAATAATCTTCTTCTTTTGTTCATTCAAACCCATAATTTAAATTATATTTGACGTTATCTTATTTTCTTTAGTTTTGTCGGACCCAGGGGTTCTACTGCCCGACATACACGTTTCGCCCAGAAGTGAGCTGTCTCGAGGACATCCCCCTTCTCTTTTCAGCATCAGCTCAGCAAAAGTTTGGCTTGGCTGATGAATAATTTTTGCTGAGCTGACGTCAGAAACAGAAGGAAGCCTTTTGCGAGAAGAAGAGGACCTTGGCTGGCGGGGGTTGGGGTCCCCCGCCAGCAAAGGCAGGCGACGGCGGGTTGGCGGCAGGAGGGGGGTCGAGAGGGTCGTCGGCAGGGGGGTCCAGGGCCAAATCTACGGGGGGCCCAGCCCCCCCCCCCCCGGCCCCACATAGCTACACCACTGGTGCAACCTCATTTTGAGTATTGTGTGCAATTCTGGTTGTTGTATCTCAAAAACGATACAGCGGAATTAGAAAAGGTTCAAAGAAGAGCGCCCAAAATGATTAATGGATGGATCTCCTCTCATACAAGGAAAGACTTAAGAAGATAGGGCTCGTCAGCTTGGAAAAGAGATGGCTGAGAGGAGATACGATTGAGGTCTACAAAATCCTGAGAGGTGTAGAACGGGTAGAAGTGAATCGATTTTTCACTCATTCAAAAAGTACAAAGACCAGGGGACACTCAATTTTACATGGAAATACTTTTAAAACAAATAGAAGGAAATATTTTTTCTCTTGAAGAATAGTTGAGCTTTGGAACTTGTTACCAGAGAATGCGGTAACAGCGGTTAGTGTATCTGGGTTTAAAAAAGGTTTGGACAACTTCCTGGAGGAAAAGTCCATAGTCTATCGAGATAGACCTGTGGAAGCCACTTCACGCTCTGGGACTGGTAGCATGGAATGTTGCTATTATGTGGGATTCTGGACCTGGATTGGCCACTGTTGGAAACAGGACACTGGGCTTGATGGGCCTTCGCTCTTCCCCAGTATGGCAACTGTTATGTCCCTATTTATTTATTTATTACATTTGTACCCCGCGCTTTCCCACAGATAGTAAACAGAATTACAAAGTCTTGAAGGAGAATATTACAAGTTGTAGTAAACATAGTAGTAGTGGGGTTTTGAGGATATGTAAATTGAGCATGGAGAGGTAAACAAAGATAGGATGAGCAAAAGGAGAAGAGATTGGGAGGGGTAAGGAGTAGGAAGGATGGAGAGGAAAAGATTAAGGGAGGAGCATAATGCGATTGGGAGACATGGTCTAAGTGCCAGAGCCGGTGGTTGGGAGGCGGGGATAGTGCTGGGCAGACTTATACAGTCTGTGCCAGAGCCGGTGGTGGGAGGCGGGGCTGGTAGTTGGGAGGCGGGGATAGTGCTGGGCAGACTTATACGGTCTGTGCCAGAGCCGGTGGTGGGAGGCGGGACTGGTGATTGGGAGGCGGAGATAGTGCTGGGCAGACTTGTACGGTCTGTGCCAGAGCCGGTGGTTGGGAGGCGAGGATAGTGCTGGGCAGACTTATATGGTCTGTGCCAGAGCCGGTGGTGGGAGGTGGGGCTGGTGGTTGGGAGGCGGGGATAGTGCTGGGCAGACTTATATGGTCTGTGCCAGAGCCGGTGGTGGGAGGTGGGGCAGGTGGTTGGGAGGCGGGGATAGTGCTGGGCAGACTTACACGGTCTGTGCCCTGAAAAGGACAGGTACAAATCAAGGTAAGGTATACACAAAAAGTAGCACATATGAGTTTAACTTGTTGGGCAGACTGGATGGACCGTGCAGGTCTTTTTCTGCCGTCATCTACTATGTTACTATGTAATCGTCAGGACAGGAATCATGTGGGTGGGCTTAAAAAGTTAAGTTGGGTCATTAGGCTAAGCTTTCTTGAAGAGATGGTCTTCAACATTTTTCTGAAGGGTAGATGGTCGCTGATTGTACGGATGGATCTTGGCAGAGCGTTCCAAAGCTGGCTGCCCAAAAAGGAGAAACTGGATGCATAGGAGGTCTTGTATTTAATACCTTTGCAGTTGGGAAGGTGTAAATTGAGGTAAATACGAGAAGATGATAATCTGTTTCTGGTTGGGAGGTCGATGAGGTTATTCATGTAGTTAGGGGATTCTCCATATATGATATTATGAATCAGAGTGTGGACTTTAAAATTTATTCTTTCTCTGATGGGAAGCCAATGAAGCTTCTCTCGAAGAGGTGTTGCGCTATCGAATCTTGACTTGCCAAAGACAAGTCTGGCTGCCGTGTTCTGGGTAGTCTGAAGTTTCTTCAGGATTAGGGTCTGCTCTCCTGTAGCCCACCAGTAACGCACTACACTAATCATTGGGAGAAGGCTATAGGGACTTCTTTTGAAAGTTAGGCAATGGGAAATAAGCGTTCGATAGTTATTGAAGTTCTTAATAGAAAATCCTGTACAGGTGGTATTATACTCTTTTCATAAACTTTAAAAAATATCTAAGCATGGAGGGAGTGTGGAATATCAGATGATATGTATCGTAGCTGGTGGTTGTGCCCTGAAGTGCAATTTTATTGAACTCGGGGATTGGCTTTGAATTTGATTCACCAGATGCTTGGCATACACTATCCAGCCAAGGCGCCATATTCTCTGTTGCATTTCAAACTCTTTGGAGTAAACAGAGATGGCAAATTAGTATCCAGCCTCTCTACTGCAAGCAGAATAGCCCTCCCAGCAGCTCGGAAACAGTCCGACACACCTCCTCTGCAGCTGGTGCTACGTAAGATGGATTATTGCAAAATGACTAGACTGACAGTGCTCCGGAACTGGTCATTTTTGCTATATATCGGCTGCAGAAATCAGGATAATAGCCAGAGTGATGGTTCTTAACTGAACACATAGTCCCACTCTTACTATCTGGCTTGGCCACTGTTTGGAAAACAGGATACTGGGCTAGATGGACCATTTGATTTGTCTAACCCAGTATGGCTACTCTTAAATTCTTATGACTGTATATTTTTTTTTTTGGGGGGGGGGGGCTTCCTGCTGTTTATGTGGGAGGGGGATAGGGAGGGGTAGGTGATTTTTGTTGTATTACTGTATTTAGGTGTCCGTGGTTTGGAATGGATAAATGTTGTAAGGTTGATATTTTTTGAAAAAATGCAGGAGCAAAGCCCAGCTGCAGAGATTGAAACAGAGAAATGACAGCATGAAAGTGGCCTGTTCAGTTGTACCTTTTTATCTTTTCAGAGAGTTGGATTACCGTAAATTCTCCAGGTACAGCAACACTGCAGAGCTGGAAATGGCCTTTTGTACGTGATGAATAGATAACATGGAAACCTATTTGGGGGAAGGGGGGAGATCGTGCATCGTACATTGTTCCTTATTAAGATTTCATGCCACGTCGGGCCTGGTGGAGTTTCTTGGGATCAGTCCCAGCTTTCTGTTGGGCCCTTGTCCTCCCCCCCCCCCCCCCCCACCCCGGCCCATTTATTGGAACTAATACCAGAGCTAAAGGGAATCGTGCCAGTCCCCAGAAAGCAGCAGCTCAGCTGAGACCAGACTAATCCCGAGTTGAAGCAGGCTCGGCTTGTTCTGGCTTTTTGCTTACTTGCAGCTTGGTACAAAGGAGTGATGAGCCCTAAGCCGTTCATTTTGCTCTCGTTGCAAACGGTTTTAAAAGCACATTCCATTTCTTTTGCCAGATATCCCTCAGACACAATTCTTAATCTCTGGAGGCTGGCCTGGGCTTGCTGCCCACAGGTTCCCTGCTATGGACTTCTGTATCCTACAGCACACATTTGTGTCAGAGCGGGACGCGGGACTCGGCCACGGGGCTCCTGGAAGTGCAAAATCTAAGATGCCACAGAGAAGCAGAATTAGAGACTGGACTGAGTGGCAGGGTGTTAGTCCAACGCTGTTCTTATTATGCTGTTAATATGGGGGACACCAATAACCTCTTTCTTAAAAACAAGTTCCTTTCAGACATTGGATTTAATTATTCTCCTGTTATAAAATCAAGGCGTGTTACATATTTAGTAGTGGGCAAGTTGCTACCCCAGCAGGCTTCGTTTCACTGCTGTGCAAAGTGGTAATAGGGCCTGACTTTGTACCTGAGAAAGGGAGAGGCGGAAATCACTTTCCTAAGCTCACAAGCAACTTCAGTGAGGTTTGAACCCAGATTTCTCTCCTTCTCAGCCTGCTGCTTCAACCACTAGACACAGACTTGATTCGTTAGTGTGCCTTAAATTTAGTGCACGCAAAATAGATTTAAAATACGCACCAACCTACAAATTAATGCCAAACAATCAATTTGCATGTGTGAATTTTTTTTTTTCTTTACAAAAATGACTATTAAGCACATTTTCAATAGAGAAAAACTTCTAAAAAGTGGCATAAAAGCAGCATTGGGATGTTTTTCTCACAAAAACGTTCAAATATTTTCAAAACCAATTTTTAGACATTTTTCTATTAAGTCCGTCAGACGTGTGTTCAAAATACAAGGGGGTTTGTTGGGGGCGTGTTAAGGGCGGGATTTGGATGTTCCTAAGACTTGGACGTTTTGCAGCCATAATGGAACAAAACCAAACTGTTCAGGACATTTTGAGCTAGACCTGTTTTTATAACGAATAAGGCACAAAAGGGTGTCCTAAATGACCACTGGAGGGAATCAGGGGTGACCCCTCCCCCAATACCCCCCCCCAGTGGTCCCACCCCCCCAAAAATATGAATACAAATATGAGTTCCCAGCCTCTATGACAGCCTCAGATGTTAGAGCCAGGTCTATGAGGGCAGCATGCAGGTCCCTGGAGTAGTTTAGTGGTCAGTGCAGTGCTCCGTGGCGTGGGGGACTCTGGTCCCTATCTCTCTACCTGTCACATTTGTGGTGGAAACTATGATCCCTCCAAAACTCACCAGAAACCCACTGTACCCACATATAGGTGCCCTCTTCACCCATAAAGGCTACTGTAGTGGGTTTTGGGGGGGGGGGGGGGCTCAGCAGACCAAATAAGGGACAACGGTGGGCTGCTCCTCCCTGCTCCTGCTATTCCACATGCCAGTGAATAACGTTTTCAGTCGAGTGTTTTTCAGTATCTGTAATGCCAGAACTTCTTGTAACTTTCAGCAAGGAATGTATCTAGTTCAAACCCAGATATGTTTCGAAGAGCGCATGGGAATAATGGGCCACACTTATCCTCTCTCTTTCTCTGGTCTGGTGCTTCATGTCTCTCCGTTGTGCTGTTTAGGATTTTGCGGCTCTGTGGAACATGTAGAGGGTCATGAATTTGATGTACTGCCTTTCTGTGGTACAGCCAAAGCAGTTCATGTATTATATACAGGTATTTTCTCTGTCCCTAGTGGGCTCACAATCTGTTTTTTTTTTTCTTTTACCTGGGGAAATGGAGAGTTAAGGGACTTGCCCATGGTCACAAGAAGCTGCAGTGGGAGCCAAACCCGGTTCCCCAGGTTCTAACATGATTCACTCCTGACTGGGGCTGGTACAGAGAGCTGTTTCCTAAAGTCTGTTCTTATATGCTGAACTGAAAAAAAAAACCCCCATGTCTTAAACGTGGAGAGCCATGTTATAAGTCATCACTAGATTGAGATGCCACAGTGGAATTTCTGCAATTAAAGGTTCCAAATTCTTTAAGCAGGAGCCACTCAAACAGAACTAATATTCACTCAATGCTAACACTGGTTATATTCAATTATAAATCAGGAACATGCAGTAGAAGGCATCTCATTCTCTCAAGACCTCAGTGGTAACTCATTTCACATAAGCTCCCAGTCCTATGACTTTACCCACTTCCTCATCGGTCTTGCACAATTTTTAATTATACTCGAAGAACTTGAAAAACCTTTTAAAGCTTTTTTTTTTTTAGCATTTAGAATAAAATAGCTTTACTTAGCTTGCACAGAGAGACTCACAACCAACATGAATCATGTTTCACCAATAGGCCACATCAGGGTTAAATAAATTTCATATATTTTATTGATTTTTGTTTATAACATAACAGGGGTAGTAACAGTGGGGAAACAGGAAAGTGACACGATAGTATTGTCTAAATCAAATACACTGCAACGAAAATACAAATAATAAGATTATGAGCATCGGTTCAAAGCAGTATAGTATTGTCATAGGTTTGTAAGTACAATCTAGCAGGAGACCAAAATTTCCATTTAGTAAGAATTGTTCCGTATCTTTCTGCAATTGCAAATTCAAATTTCTGATGTTGCAATACCGAGGTCCACCAAAAATGAATATTCAAGAGATTAGCTGATTTTCGGTTGGACAGAACATGCTTCTGGGCTATTTGTAAGGAGAATGTCCAGCAATTTAACTTGTTGTACAGGAGAACAAGATTTGAAAATTATTATGTAAGGTGTAAGCTCAGTGTCTAATTGTGGTATCTGTTGAATTATAGACCAGACCAGATGCCTTTCCAAAAGTTTAAAGTAGGTTCACATTCATATAACACGTGGAGGCATGTATCAACAGCGTGAGAACAATTCCAACAGTTATCTGATGATATGAGACCAGCTGTGGCGTGTCGATGTGGAGTCCGTGATACTTTCAGGCTTATTTTTGAAAGAGAAGGACGCCCATCTTTTGACACAAATCGGAAGATGGGCGTCCTCACAGGGTCGCCCAAATCGGCATAATCGAAAGCCGATTTTGGACGTCCCCAACTGCTTTCCGTCGCAGGGATGACCAAAGTTCCCAGGGGCGTGTCGGAGGCATAGCGAAGGCTGGACTTGGACGTGCCTAACACATGGGCGTCCTCAACTCATAATGGAAAAAAAAGGGCGTCCCTGACCAGCATTTGGACGCTTTACCTGGTCCAGTTTTTCTTACGACCAAGGCACAAAAAGGTGACCGAACTGACCAGATGACCACCAGAGGGAATCGGGGATGACCTCCCCTTACTCCCCCAGTGGTCACTAACCCCCTCCCACTCTCAAAAAAAAAATAATTTTTTTTGCCAGCCTCAAATGTCATACCCAGCTCCATGACAGCAGTATGCAGTTCCCTGGAGCAGTTTTAGTGGGTGCAGTGCACTTCAGGCAGGCGGACTCAGGCCCATCCCCCCCTACCCTGTTACACTTGTGGTGGTAAATGTGAGACCTCCAAAACCCACCACAAGCCCACTGTATCCACATGTAGGTGCCCCCCTTCACCCATAAGGGCTATGGTAGTGGTGTACAGTTGTGGGTAGTGGGTTTTGGGGGGCTCAGTACACAAGGTAAGGGAGCTATGTACCTGGGAGCTTTTTCTGAAGTCCACTGCAGTGTCCCCTAGGGTGCCCAGTTGCTGTCCTGGCGTGTCAGGGGGACCAGTGCACTACGAATGCTGGCTCCTCCCATGACCAAAGGGCTTGCATTTGGTCGTTTCTGAGATGGGCATCCTTGGTTTCCATTATCACTGAAAATCAGAAACGACCAAGTCTAGGGATGACCATCTCTAAGGATGACCTAAATGTCGAGATTTGGGCATCGCCGACCGTATTATCAAAACGAAAGCTGGACGCCCATCTTGTTTCGATAATACGGGTTTCCTCGCCCCTTCGCCGGGGCGTCCTGCGATGACGTCCTCAGGAGTACTTGGGCGCCCCATTCGATTATGCCCCTCTTTATGATCTAAGAAGTACATAGATTATAAGGTAGATGCAGAACTCAAAGGTTTCATAGTTTGAGACCAAAACATGACCACTGATCTCTTGTGAGAGTGCAATCTACATCAGTTTGCCAAACCTATGGGAGACCTGTAACAGAGTTGAATGTGAACTTTATAAATTTCCTTATAAATGCAAGAAGCAGCATGTTCATTGGCTAGTAATGAAGGTGCAACAGAATGGAGTGAAGGAAAAGTTGTCCTCAATTTAGAGATAAAGGATTGTGTAGTGAAACAATGTTTAAGTCAATGGAGAATAATGGAAATTTATTCTGTAAAACAGTGAATGGTACTAAAGTCTAAAAAGGGCCCAATGACATCAGTAAACGATTGGACTGAAACGGTACAATTTAGTTTTTGTTCTTGTTTCATTGTTAGCTCAGGATGCATCGCATTTCCCTGTCCCCACATTCCCTGAAGAGTTCACACTAATATTCATAAGAATATAAGAATAGTCATAATGGGTCAGACCGATAGTCCATCTAGCCCAGTATCCTGTTTCCAACAGTGGCCAATTCAGGTCGCAAGTACCTGGCAGAAACCCAAATAATAGCAACATTCCATGCTACCAATCCCAGGGCAAACAGTGGCTTCCACCATGTCTGTCTAAATAACAGACTATGGACTTTTCCTCCAGGAACTTGTCCAAACCTTTTTTTTTAAACTCAGCACACCCTCCAGCAACAAGTTCCAGAGCTTAACTGGGCATCCAAATGGCAGATGACATTTAATGTGAGCAAGTGCAAAATGATGCATGTGGGAAAGAGGAACCCGCACTATAATTACTTGATACACGGTTCCACTTTAGGAGCCACCGACCAGAAAAAGGGATCTAGGCGTCATTGATGATACATTGAAACCCTCTGTAACTTCATCGCATGCCCCCCCTACTCCTAGTATTTTTGGAAAGAGGAAACAAGCGATTCATGTCTACCCGTTCCACTCCACTCGTTATCATATCTCCCCTCAGCCGTCTTTTCTCCAAGCTGAAGAGCCCCAGCCGCTTTACCTTTTCCTCTACTGGACATTCCCCCCTTCTACAAGGGATACAGGTTGCACGTTGTCCATAGCATGTGTACTTTTCCTAGTAGGTGGGGGATGAGGTTAGTGCAGGCCGGCAGAGATTTAATTTGGCAATCCCTTGCACTTTGTTTACCCCACATCCTTTGTAACTGGGACCCTCATAGTCCTCATTGGCATGGGATTTTCAAGTGGAAGTTTTGTAGAGATTGGGAAATCAAATTGCTTGTCTGTACATGACAGCAAGGATTTAAAGACCCATATGAATAAAACTTCACATGGCTAGAATGTTTCTAGAAAGAGCACAACACCCAGCGCTGGAGCCTTCCAAGGAAGGAACACCACCGTGTGAGATTAATGACACTTTGTAATGCTAATAAAGAATTTACACTTCAATTCAATTTCTAGCAGAGATCAGGTATGCTTGAAGTACATTTGGTAAAATTGCTCAAAAATTATTGAACCTGAAAGAAAACAGCTTCAAATGGGTTTAGAATTATGGTGTTAGCAAAGCAAGTTATTAAGTTCATTTACATTACTGATATTCTAAGTGCTCTATTTAATTTTTTGTAAAGGAATGTATAGTCTGTCACAGAGCAGGAGATTTTTCATATTACAACTTGAATGTGCTGTGTATTAGGGAAGATGTGAATTTCTGCACTGGTTTCATCTAGTTATGTCAGCCGAGACCTCATTCACCCCCCCCCCCTGCCTCCCCGCAGTACCTTAGCCAGAGGGATGGCAGGATGAGTAGGCAGAGGTAGGAGACAGGGTTGGCTGGAGGGATTGCTTGGGTGCCCACTCTCGTTGGCTCCTTGCTCCTCATGCTTTGGTATTTCTCACTTCCTTTGCATCCCAACAGGCGCAGAATCTTTTCTCTCCCTCCCTTAGTCTAGCGTGTCTCTCCTCACCCCCCTGCCCCTTCCCCCACAGGTCCAGCATTGCTCCTCTTCCTTCCTCCCTCCCTCCCTCCTCCTCATGGGCTTGACATCTCTTCCTCCCTCTGCCCCCCTTCCCCACAGGTCCAGCATTGCTCCTCTTCCTTCCTCCTCCCTCCTCCTCATGGGCCTGACATCTCTTCCTCCCTCTGCCCCCCTTCCCCACAGGTCCAGCATTGCTCCTGTTCCTCCCTCCCTCCCTCCCTCCTCCTCATGGGCCTGACATCTCTTCCTCCCTCTGCCCCCCTTCCCCACAGGTTCAGCATTGCTCCTCTTCCTCCCTCCCTCCCTCCTCCTCATGGGCCTGACATCTCTTCCTCCCTCTGCCCCCCTTCCCCACAGGTCCAGCATTGCTCCTCTTCCTCCCTCCCTCCCTCCTCCTCATGGGCCTGACATCTCTTCCTCCCTCTGCCCCCCTTCCCCACAGGTCCAGCATTGCTCCTCTTCCTCCCTCCCTCCCTCCTCCTCATGGGCCTGACATCTCTTCCTCCCTCTGCCCCCCTTCCCCACAGGTCCAGCATTGCTCCTCTTCCTCCCTCCCTCCCTCCTCCTCATGGGCCTGACATCTCTTCCTCCCTCTGCCCCCCTTCCCCACAGGTTCAGCATTGCTCCTCTTCCTCCCTCCCTCCCTCCTCCTCATGGGCCTGACATCTCTTCCTCCCTCTGCCCCCCTTCCCCACAGGTTCAGCATTGCTCCTCTTCCTCCCTCCCTCCTCCTCATGGGCCTGACATCTCTTCCTCCCTCTGCCCCCCTTCCCCACAGGTCCAGCATTGCTCCTCTTCCTCCCTCTCTCCTCCTCATGGGCCTGACATCTCTTCCTCTCTCTGCCCCCCTTCCCCACAGGTCCAGCATTGCTCCTCTTCCTCCCTCCCTCCTCCTCATGGGCCTGACATCTCTTCCTCCCTCCTTCCTCCTCATGGGCCTGACATCTCTTCCTCCCTCTGCCCCCCTTCCCCACAGGTCCAGCATTGCTCCTCTTCCTCCCTCCTCCTCACGGGCCTGACATCTCTTCCTCCCTCTGCCCCCCTTCCCCACAGGTCCAGCATTGGTCCTCTTCCTCCCTCCCTCCCTCCTCCTCATGGGCCTGACATCTCTTCCTCCCTCTGCCCCCCTTCCCCACAGGTCCAGCATTGCTCCTCTTCCTCCCTCCCTCCTCCTCATGGGCCTGACATCTCTTCCTCCCTCTGCCCCCCTTCCCCACAGGTCCAGCATTGCTCCTCTTCCTCCCTCCCTCCTCCTCATGGGCCTGACATCTCTTCCTCCCTCTGCCCCCCTTCCCCACAGGTCCAGCATTGCTCCTGTTCCTCCCTCCCTCCCTCCCTCCTCCTCATGGGCCTGACATCTCTTCCTCCCTCTGCCCCCCTTCCCCACAGGTTCAGCATTGCTCCTCTTCCTCCCTCCCTCCCTCCTCCTCATGGGCCTGACATCTCTTCCTCCCTCTGCCCCCCTTCCCCACAGGTCCAGCATTGCTCCTCTTCCTCCCTCCCTCCCTCCTCCTCATGGGCCTGACATCTCTTCCTCCCTCTGCCCCCCTTCCCCACAGGTCCAGCATTGCTCCTCTTCCTCCCTCCCTCCCTCCTCCTCATGGGCCTGACATCTCTTCCTCCCTCTGCCCCCCTTCCCCACAGGTCCAGCATTGCTCCTCTTCCTCCCTCCCTCCCTCCTCCTCATGGGCCTGACATCTCTTCCTCCCTCTGCCCCCCTTCCCCACAGGTTCAGCATTGCTCCTCTTCCTCCCTCCCTCCCTCCTCCTCATGGGCCTGACATCTCTTCCTCCCTCTGCCCCCCTTCCCCACAGGTTCAGCATTGCTCCTCTTCCTCCCTCCCTCCTCCTCATGGGCCTGACATCTCTTCCTCCCTCTGCCCCCCTTCCCCACAGGTCCAGCATTGCTCCTCTTCCTCCCTCTCTCCTCCTCATGGGCCTGACATCTCTTCCTCTCTCTGCCCCCCTTCCCCACAGGTCCAGCATTGCTCCTCTTCCTCCCTCCCTCCTCCTCATGGGCCTGACATCTCTTCCTCCCTCCTTCCTCCTCATGGGCCTGACATCTCTTCCTCCCTCTGCCCCCCTTCCCCACAGGTCCAGCATTGCTCCTCTTCCTCCCTCCTCCTCACGGGCCTGACATCTCTTCCTCCCTCTGCCCCCCTTCCCCACAGGTCCAGCATTGGTCCTCTTCCTCCCTCCCTCCCTCCTCCTCATGGGCCTGACATCTCTTCCTCCCTCTGCCCCCCTTCCCCACAGGTCCAGCATTGCTCCTCTTCCTCCCTCCCTCCTCCTCATGGGCCTGACATCTCTTCCTCCCTCTGCCCCCCTTCCCCACAGGTCCAGCATTGCTCCTCTTCCTCCCTCCCTCCTCCTCATGGGCCTGACATCTCTTCCTCCCTCTGCCCCCCTTCCCCACAGGTCCAGCATTGCTCCTCTTCCTCCCTCCTCCTCACGGGCCTGACATCTCTTCCTCCCTCTGCCCCCCTTCCCCACAGGTCCAGCATTGCTCCTCTTCCTCCCTCCTCCTCATGGGCCTGACATCTCTTCCTCCCTCTGCCCCCCTTCCCCACAGGTCCAGCATTAATATGAGCTAATCCAGTCTGACACTTTTTCCTTTTTGGAAATGATGCTGCCACCCCACCCCCACCTTTCCCCTTTGCACTTTTGGAGCCAGCAGAGAAGGGAAGGCACCTCTGAATGATCTGGGGGGGGGGAGGGGTGGAAAGGAGGGATAACTCCAAAGAAACAGGGTAGCTGAGATCTGAAGCCAAAGCAGGGATGATAATGAAGCCTCCTGTCTCTGTCTTTGTACCTGTTCTCTTTGGTGCTGGATTCCTATTTAATTGTGATGTGTTCGCTCTCTTTCCTTCTCCTGGAAGCGTCTCCTACTTTACAACCTGCAGCTAAAAAGATTTTGAAATGGTCCCCTGAGAGTTTTTTTCCACTCATAACTGCTGTCTTTAGTGACAGTAATGTTTCAGAATAAATGCTGTAACAAACTTCAAACAATAGCTCAGGAACTGGAAGACCAGGGAAAAGGGACTATATGAACAGTAAAATCATAGTAACATAGTAAATGACGGCAGAAAAAGACCTGCACGGTCCATCCAGTCTGCCCAACAAGATAAACTCAGATGTGCTACTTTTTGTGTATACCTTACCTTGATTTGTATCTGTCATTTTCAGGGTACAGACCATATAAGTCTGCCCAGCACTATCCCCGCCTCCCACCACCGGTTCTGGCACAGACCGTATAAGTCTGCCCAGCACCATCTCCACCTCCCAACCACCAGTCCCGCCTTCCACCACCGGCTCTGGCACAGACCGTATAAGTCTGCCCAGCACTATCCCCGCCTCCCAACCACCAGCCCCGCCTCCCACCACCGGCTCTGGCACAGACCGTATAAGTCTGCCAAGCACTATCCCCGCCTCCAGCTCTGCCACCCAATCTCGGCTAAGCTCCTTAGGATCCATTCCTTCTGAATAGGATTCCTTTATGTTTATCCCACGCGTGTTTGAATTCTGTTACCGTTTTCATTTCCACCACCTCCCGCTGGAGGGCATTCCAAGCATCCACTACTCTCTCCGTGAAAAAATACTTCCTGACATTTTTCTTGAGTCTGCCCCCTTTCAATCTCATTTCATGTCCTCTCGTTCTACTGCCTTCGCACCTCCGGAAAAGGTTCGTTTGCGGATTAATACTTTTCAAATATTTGAACGTCTGTATCATATCACCCCTATTTCTCCTTTCCTCCAGGGTATACATGTTCAGGTCATCAAGTCTCTCCTCATACGTCTTGTAACGCAAATCCCTTACCATTCTCGTAGCTTTTCTTTGCACCGCTTCAATTCTTTTTACATCCTTCGCAAGGAACGGCCTCCAAAACTGAACACAATACTCTAGGTGGGGCCTCACCAATGACTTATACAGGGGCATCAACACTCCCTTTCTTCTGCTGGTCACACCTCTCTCTATACAGCCTAACAACCTTCTAGCTATGGCCACCGCCTTGTCACACTGTTTCGTCGCGTTCAAATCCTCAGATACTATCACCCCAAGATCCCTCTCCCCGTCCGTACCTATCAGATTCTCCCTGCCTAACACATACGTCTCCCGAGGATTTCTATTCCCTAAGTGCATCACTTTGCATTTCTTCACATTGAATTTTAATTGCCAAACCTTAGACCATTCTTCTAGCTTCCTCAGATCCCTTTTCATGTTTTCCACTCCCTTCCGGGTGTCCACAATCAGTGGTTCTTTTCTGCTGTGTCACTGACCTAGCTCGAGTAGCAGAGGGTTTCACTGAATCCAGCGTAAGTAGGGTAGGCCTGTGAGGTACCACCTCAGCCCTGTGCTTTCAACAGCTTTTGAACATAAGAGTTACCCTACTGGGTCAGACCAAGAGTCCATGTAGCCCAGTATCCTGTTTCCAACAGTGGCCAGCCCAGTCCAGGTCACCTGGTAGAGTTCTAAAAAGTGGCAAGTCTTCATGTTTCTTACCCCAGGGATAAGCAGTGGCTTTTCCCAGGTTTACCTTAACAGCTTATGGACTTTACCTCCCAGAACTTGTCCAAACCTTTTTTTTTAAAACCCTACTATGCTAACTGTTTTTACTACATCCTCTGGTAGCGAGTTCCAGAGGAACTATGCATTGAGTGAAAAAATATCGTCTACTTTGGTTTTAAATTTACTACGTTGTAACTATATCATGGATCCCCCCCCCCCCCCCCCCTTGTCTTTGTACTTCTTGATAAACAATCAATTTGTGTTTCCCTGTTCCACCGCACTCAGGATTTTGTAGACCTCTAACATCCCCTTGACCATCTCTTCTCCAAGCTGAAGAGCCCTTACCTCTCAAGCCTTTCCTCATAGGAGAGTCATTTCCTTTGGTTGCCCTTCTTGTACCATCTCTAATTCCGCTAATTCTACTCTTTATTTGGATAATATTCATGTAAAGCTGACCAGGCCTCCACGTTAGTTTAGAATGGGGGACTTTCCAGTTCTAGGAATTATTATATCCATGAGAGACGTGTGTAGTGAATGAAGTACTGGCTCATCTCCCTCATGGTAGGGCCTTTGTCTTAAAACTGAGGATAATGTTGCACTGTAGTGCGTAACATATTATTGTATAAAGTTATGGGTCAAGGCATTGATGATAACGTTTTAAGTTTTGTATAGGAACGCCTTAATGAGTTACTAACCATACCACCGCTGTTTACAGTCCTTCAGAGAGGTGATGGATCTGATTTGAGGATTGCGTTAGAGAGATCATTACACACTGAGTTGCACGTGGCAATCCTTGTGGAATATTTAAGGGAGGGAGATTCTGGGATTTCATAGGAGATCCAGAGGGTCAGTGGTGTGCTGGTAAATGTTTAACAACAGGCTCTCTCCCCGGTCCCCCTCTGAGCCCACCCCCCCAAATTGCAGAGCTGGCTATAGCCGGGGAGAGAGCCTGGAACCCCCTGTGGAAATTGTTTAAAAGATTTCTACTAGCGCCCAAAATGGCGTGCGCTGGGGGTGGAAGTACCCCCTGCACCTGCGTTGGGCCGGCGGTAGTTCCCAGGTTGCCACTTGTCAACCCTTTATTAAAAGGGCCCCAAAGATAACTGAATAACTTTGGGACAGCTGTTATCCATTCAGAATTAGCCAGGAAACTTGATCTGACCAGCTAAAGTTTAACCATGCCCTGGGATGTGGGATTTGTCCAGCCGGTTCCAAACATTAGCCGAACAAGATTCACCTCCTGTGGGGGGTAGAAAGCTTTTTCTCATGTGTAAAATTACTAGGATCGTGCATACTTTTACACAGTGCACTTTTTCTAGTGAAAAAGGTGCCGGTACTCAAATGCTAGGCCACCCTTCAGGGGTAGGGGTAATCACTGAGGGACCCTCCCCACAATAGCCAGGCCCCCTGCAACCAGTCACAGAACCTATGACAAGGCAGAATTGGTGTGTAGAGCCTGAGCTCTTTCATTAAAACTTGGGGACCGCGGGTCGATTTTAGCAGCCAATGGAAAAGGTGCCGGTACTCATTACCCCCTCAAAAAAAGCCCTGCTTTTACATAGCCCACATGTAGGTTTGTTCAGTGGCACAGTTTGGCCGAGTGTGGTCAGAATACGAAGTACATCTGTAGTTTAAAAAATTCACACCTACCCATGTATCTTATCCATCTACATTGCAGACTATTTTACAAAAATACAGAGGGCACCTCTGTGTCTTCATAAAACAGCCTCAAAACAAGACACCTACTCGTTATCTGATTGTAGAATGACCCTCTGCATATGACCTGCTTCCATCCTTGACCACGTAATATAGACATGATCAGCAGAGCTCTGGGTCCGGAGTTTGGTGGTAGCATTGGCGTTATGTTTTTCTTGGCCAGCGTCTGTGGAAGCGGCCTCTACATTCTGGCACTAGTGGAGGTCATTGTTGACAATTTTGGGATTCCTCCAGGTAATTGGATGGGGCTGTGAGCAGATACTCTTGCTTATGATAACTAGGAAAGAGGGTGGGGGGTGTCAAGAATAGAATGTGATAAATTCCTAGGGCTGTGTAGACTCTCTCCAGTTGACTGAAGGAGCAGAAATCCCAGCTTGAAGAAGCTCAAACCAGGGCCCTTGTGCATGGGTTGATCCTCCTGTTTAAATGGCTCGTTGTTTTTATAAGCGTTGGAAATATGGAAGTGATGTTACCCCTTCCTGATTGGAAAACTTAGAAACCTAGGAAAAGACGGCAGATAACAATCATGCGGACTCTCCACCCTGCCCATCCACACCAATTACCGATCTCTACAATCCCTCCTTTTCTGTTATATTTTTGTCTTTCTGAGGAGAGCAATTTCCAGAAGCCATTTGTCAACATAAATATCAGTTTATCTAGGTAAATTGCTCATTGTTAGGCCAGCTGAAAGAATACGTGGGAGGATGATGAGGGTGGGGAGGGGGAGGATGATGGAGGGAAGTAACCACACAGATTGAATTTTCAGATCTACATATGCAAAATGTATCATAAGAGAAAGCTGGTGCCAGTGTCCTGAGCTGCAGAAGTCTCATGAGGCCACCGCTTGAACTCTTGGCAGCCATTTTGAATCGGTGCCGGGAGCAAGAGAAGTCTACAGCTGTGCCCTGGCCTGTGCCCAGCTCAGTGAAATAAAATTTTTGTTTGTGGCCCTGGTTTGGGTACTGACCTGAAGAGCTTAGCTGGTGTCAGGGACTTTGTGGAGAGACCAGGGTTACACCAGTGTATGCCGAAGACTTGTGGTGAATGTCTGGAATAGAATTTTTGGATTCAGCTCGCACTGTTCCCTGTTCCCAGAAGCCTTCCAGTCTGTTTGTACATGAGGAAGTGGGGGGTTAATTGACTTGCCCAAGATCACAAGGAGCAGCAGCGGGTATTGAACTGGAATACCCTGGTTCTCGGTTCACTGCTCTAACAATCAGGTGGTTCCTCCATGTGCCCCCCTCCCCCCATCCACCTCCACCGTTGGGTTCTGTGCCCTTGGACACATCTATCCTCCAGATGCAGGGTTCTGCCTTTTCCATTAAGTCATGGCTGCTGCCACTCATCATGGGTACTGTTTCCAGACTATCCTCTCTGTTGCTGACCTTTGTATCATCTGCAAAAAGACAAATGTCTCTGTTCTTTCTAATATCATGTATGAAAGTTTTGAACAGAGCCATCCCCAGGACTCAGTCTCTGAGGCCCGACTCTTTACTTGGATGGAGGGGCAGTGGCAAACGGCATGCACTCCAACCCAGTCCTCCAGCGCGACATTCATCCAAGGCAGCTCAGCTTCAAGGTACTGCACTAGCCTTTCCTTCAGTAGGCAACTCATTGAACCAACCTCCAACTAAAGCTACCAAAGGCCTCACTTCTTTCCACTTTTATTGATAGAATCTGTGCTTTTCCAGTCTTCTGGAACAACTATTTCTAGGATAAGCAGCATAAAATGTACTTTTGGGGGGATCTTGCAAGGTATTTGTGACCTGGATCGGCCACTGTTGGAAAGAGGATGCTGGGCATGATGGACCTTTGGTCTGTCCCAGTATGGCAACACTTATGCACTTAAGTACTTAACTCCTATCCCCAAGAGTGACAGAACTGACTCTCTCTGAGTTCCTTTAATATCCTGGGATGGACCCCCATCCTCCCATGGTTCTTTTAGCATTGCAAACCATGTGCTGTGTAAATGGGAGTGATATCTAGCCTAGATAGCACAGTCCCAGGCCCTGGGGGGGGGCAGACATTCATGCTCCCATAGACCGACTAGATTTCTGACAATGTTTCTCCCCCCTACCCCACCTCGTATTGGAAAACTTTGACACTCTCTTGTCATTTTTCCTTTGCTAGGTTTCTAGGTTTAAGCATCCATGCAGCTAATTATTTCCGTATCTGAGGGACAGAAGAATAGAGGTGGAAGAATGCAAATAGTTCCTCTGTGTTTCTGCTGTAGTTGGAGGAAAGTAGCCTGTAGCATAGGAGACTTGGGAGAATGAGTGGAATTTGTTTACAAAATGCGTGTGAGGAGTTTAAAAACGAGTGCGTTCCTGTTATTATCCTAATGCTTCGAACCAGCCCTCATTATAGATAGCTGTCCGCTTTCTGCTTTTATCTAAACAAGCGCTGAAGTTTTGGGATTCTAGAAATACCTTTCATGTTATGCGGTCAGGCTTTGGGGAGGGTCACAGCGCAGAGGCAGCCTTAGTCTGCTTATTAAATGATCTCGTTAGTCTCTCTGATTCTGGGAAGGACAATTTCTTTGGATTCAGCTTGATCTTTTGCATTTGACATCTTTGATGGGACTCTACTGTTGAATCGTTTTAAGGCAGTGGTTCCCAAACCTGGTCCTGGAGGCACTCCAGCCAGTCAGGTTTTCAGGATGCCCACAATGAATATTCATGAGAGAGATTTACATGCAGTGGAGGTAGTGAATACAATTCTCTCTCATGAATATTCATTGTGGGTATCCTGAAAACCTGACTGGCTGGGGTAGTGCCTGAGGAGTGGCCTAGTGGTTAGGGTGGTGGACTTTGGTCCTGGGGAACTGAGGAACTGAGTTTGATTCCCACTTCGGGCACAGGGAGCTCCTTGTGACTCTGGGCAAGTCACTTAACCCTCCATTGCCCCATGTAAGCCGCATTGAGCCTGCCATGAGTGGGAAAGCGCAGGGTACAAATGTAACAAAAATAAAATAGATACTATTGGAGATTCTACATGGAATGTTGCTACTATTGGAGATTCTACATGGAGTGTTGCTATTCCACTAGCAACATTCCATGTAGAAGGCTGCGCAGGCTTCTGTTTCTGTGAGTCTGACGTCCTGCACGTACGTGCAGGACGTCAGACTCACAGAAGCAGAAGCCTGCGTGGCCACATTGGTGATCTGCAAGGGCCGACTTCTACATGGAATGTTGGAATAGCAACATTCCATGTAGAATCTCCAATAGTAGCAACAGTGGAGGAGTGGCCTAGTGGTTAGGGTGGTGGACTTTGGTGGAAATGAGTTCGATTCGCACTTCAGGCACAGGCAGCTCCTTGTGACTCTGGGCAAGTCACTTAACCCTCCATTGCCCCATGTAAGCCGCATTGAGCCTGCCATGAGTGGGAAAGCGCAGGGTACAAATATAACAAAAATAAAAAAAAATAGCTCCAGGGCCAGGTTTGGGAGCCACTGGTTTAAGGGATAACATGCTGTGTGGTGTCATGCTGAATTGGTTTTGTTCCTATTTCTCTTTCTGCTATTTTGAAGTAGTTTGGAATGATGCTTTATCAAATATTCTCATTCTTCTTGGGTACCTCAGAGATCCCTCATTTTGTTTAACGTTTTTGCTCCCTTAGCAACTTTCATTCACGGTCTGGGTCTTAGCATTTCAGTTACACCAACGACATTCATCCTTTATGGAAAATATATGATCTTTATACCGTCTTTCTAAGGTTTTTGCAACTACATTCAAAGTGGTTTACATATATTCAGGTACTTATTTTGTACCAGGGGCAATGGAGGGTTAAGTGACTTGCCCAGAGTCAGAAGGAGCTGCAGTGGGAATCGAACCCAGTTCCCCAGGATCAAAGTCCACTGCACTAACCACTAGGCTACTCCTCCACTCATTCCACCAATAAGAGCCAACCTCATCAGTGATGTCACAATGGCTTAAAGTCCATTGCACTAACCACTAGGCTACTCCTCCACTCATTCTACCAATAAGAGCCAACCTCATCAGTGATGTCACAATGGCTTGATTGCCCGATACAGTTCCCCAGGATCAAAGTCCACTGCACTAACCACTAGGCTACTCCTCCACTCATTCCACCAATAAGAGCAAATGTCATTAGTAACATCACAATGGCTTGATTACCTGATACTTGGCTCACTTCTGATATTGTGATGTCATAAGGGAAAGGGAAATGGGACTTGATATATCACCTTTCTGAGGTTCAAAGCGGTTTACGTATATTCAGGTACTTATTTTGTACCAGGGGCAATGGAGGGTTAAGTGACTTGCCCAGAGTCACAAGGAGCTGCAGTGGGAATCGAACCCAGTTCCCCTGGATCAAAGTCCATTGCACTAACCACTAGGCTACTCCTCCACTCATTCCACCAATAAGAGTCAACCTCATCAGTGATGTCACAATGGCTTGATTGCCCGATACAGTTCCCCAGGATCAAAGTCCACTGCACTAATCACTAGGCTACTCCTCCACTCATCTTCCTCTGATTTATGGGCTTGGATCTCCCCCCCCCCCCCCCCCCCCAATATGTAGTCTATTCTAGTTTGATTATACTTATGTTTACGCTAAAGTTGTTAATTTTATTAATTTACTTATAATTAACTTGATGTGTTTTAAGATTTTCCTGATGTATATTTTTGAAAAAAAAAAAATTAATTTAAAAAAATATTCTTCCAATGTACAAATCCTGACTCCAGTGATCTTGGGATAAGAGCATCAATCATGCTGCGTTGCTAGTGGTCTCTCGCAGTTTGGCTGATCACCCCCCCCCCCCCCCCCCCATTTCTTTGGGTCCCTCAGTATTGGTTTCTGGTTCCCTTCTGTCTCTGGTCTTTAGCTGCCATTGACTATTTTTTGCTTTGACTATTTCTTGGCAGCTTTGGCTTAGGGTCACAGTTTGTCCTTGTTGATTTTACCTGGAAATGTTATGCAGATAGTGTTAATCGCCATGATGGCTACACCGAAAGTGCTGGTTATAAATATAGCAAACGGATCAAGCTGGAAATTAGGGTTGGACTAGCAGAAGGTACTGCATGGCAAGATTGAGGTGCATTAGCAGAGCTGTGTACAGGGTAAGGGAGTGGTGTGCTGCAGGGCAGGATTGAGGTGCCTTAACAGTGCTGTGTACCAGTGCTTTTTTTGTGCTGGTACGCGCCGGTACAGTGTACCGGCACCTTTTTCCTGAGGTGTGGCTAACCTGCCCGCCCTCATTCGTGCTCTCATGCTGAGTCTAAATCTTTTGTTTATCTGAAGTCGCGGCGAACCGGCGATGAAAGCAGCAGGCAGGCTTGTCTCCTCATCGTTTCCCTCCCTCTCAGCGCGTCCCGCCTTCCTCTGATGTAATTTTCTTTCCGCAAGGGTGGGACATGCTGAGAGGGAAGGGAAGCGACGAGGAGACGAGACGAGCCTGCCTGCTGCTTTCACTGTCGGTTCACTGCGTCTTTGGGTAAACAAAAGATTTTGACTCGGGGAGCATGGGTGAACGAACGGAAGGGAGCGGGAAGGCAGGGGATAGAGAATTGCTGGACATGGATGGGAGGTGAGGGTATGGAAGAGAGGAGAATCTCTGGACATAGGAGGGGAGGGCAGGGAAGAGAGAATTGCTGGACATGGATAGGAGAGGAGGGGAGAGAGGAGAATCACTGGACATGGATGGCAGGTGAGGAGAGGGCACAGAGGAGAATCGCTGGACATGGATGGGAGGGAAGGGGGCAGAGGAGACATACTGGACATGGATGGGAGGGGAGGTCAGCGAAGAGAGATTTGCTGGACATGGATGGAAAGGGAAGGCAGGGGAGAGAGGAGAATCGTTGGACATGGATGAGAGGGGAGGGAAGGGGAGAGAGGAGAATTGCTGGACATGGAGGGCAGGGGAGGACAGGGGATAGAGGAGAATCACTGGACATGGGAGGGGAGGGGAGGGCAGGGGAGAGAGAACGGAGACATGCTGGATATGGGTGGAGGGGAGTGAAGATAGGAAGGAGATGCACATGGATGGGAGGGGAGGGCAGGGGAGAGAGGAAAAATGCTGGAAATGGATGGAGAGGAGAGCAGAAGATAGAGAATTGCTGAACATGGATGGATGTAGGGGTTGGCGGGGAGAGAGGAAAAGTGCTGGACATAGATGGAGGGGAGGAAAGAAAAAAGAAGAAGATGCACATGGATGGAGATGAGGGAAAGGGAAGCGAGGAGAAAAACTGCACATGGATGGAGAAAAGAGGGAAAAGCTGGAGCCACGTTATACCTCCTCCAGTCAATTCCACGGAGGAAGATCCAGCTTTTACTTATGGATGTAGGGCAAGAAATGAAGATGAAAGGAGGAAAGTAAAGAAATAAATGGAAAGGAAGCCTTGGAGACGGAGTTAAGAGAACAGATAGAGACTGGGACCAATATGGATAGAAAAGCAAAGTCACCAGACAACAAAGGTAGAAAAAAATCATTTTATTTTCATTTTAGTGTTTGGAATATGTCCAATTTGGGAATTTACATCTGCTGTCTTATTTTGCACTGGGTATACTGGAGCTGTAACAGCTTACAGAAATTATAATGAAAAATATCACATTATTTTTTTTGTCCTATACTTGTATAATATTTTCAATGATGTCTGTTTATATGTGCCATGGCTGGTATAAGAGGTTTGGCTAATGTGGGTGTGGCTATCGTAGGGGTGGAGCTGTATGTGGTGACCCCGCCTGTAATGAGTACCAGCGCCTTTTTTTCTACAAAGGGTGGGTGGGGAGTGATGTCTTGCAGGGCAGGACTGATGTGCACTTGTTAGTTCTAGATCTCTTGGTGTTCAGGAAAGATGAGATTCGAGAATCTCAGGAAGCCATTGGAAGAAATGACTTGAAAATGTCAGTGTGCCACATTTCATAGGGGAATGGTCCCCACCTGAAGAATATACCCAGTGATTATGTTTCAGTTGGCAATCAAGGGCAGACTAGTGCTGTACTTTCAGTCCGTTAGGAATTTTCTATTTATATTTTGAGATTTCCGCTTTCAGAATATGGTGGGAACTGGGATTCTCTGTTTATCCACAAATGTGGCAAGCAGTGGGATTACTTTCACCCACCTCCCTTCAGAGGGAAGAGCAGGGCAGCTGCCATGTTGACACGCGAGGGTCCCTGTGGCGCTGTGCTTCAGAATACCCCAGCGCTCGCTCTTTATGGGAGGCTGCCTACAGTTCCAGCCCCAGGTCACTACAGCAGTATCTCACTTCACTCATTTGCAGCTCTGCTCCATTGAAGCTGCTCTTGTATCAGTGTCGGAGAGGAATAATCTTGAAGAATGACCAAGGCCGTTATTTTTAAAAAAAAAGGAAAAGAAATGGAGAGAGGAGAAAAAAAACACTGTCAAGAGGAAAATGAACTTGAAAAGAACAAATAAACTTCTCAGCAGCCCAACTTCTGAAGCCACTTTATCAAAGATTGCAGAGATTCTAGTGATTGCAATTTACCAGGCTGAGAGTCTTAAACGCTAAAGTATTTCGGCGAACCACAGATTGGCTACAGCAGAAGCAGTTCACACACACAACCAGCAGCACCACAGAACACATACAGCACAGATGAGCAGATGATCGAAAGCCCCTGTGATCAGAGAGAATTGCATGCAGATTTCAGCACGCTATTCTCTCTGATCATAGGGTAGAAGTGTGCGCTGGGCGGGGCTTCACACCATATAAGGGAGAAAAACTCCCTTATATGGGGTGAAGCCCCGCCCAGCACATCCCAGGATGCACTGGGCAGGGCACCGCCATTTTTGAGGCGGTGCCGAAGGAAGAGGAGGGAGGCCACCTTCCTTCTCCAACGAAGGTAGGGGTTGGGGGGGGATTGATCTGCGGCCAACAGGGCCACCAGGCACATCTGAGGGGATGCTAAGGGGGGTTAGGGGGCTAGAGACCCACCGGATCTCCTACCCCCCCCCCCGAACCTGTGACGGGGAGGGGTCAGGGGGACCGGAGGTCCACCGGACCTCCGGCCCCTGTGTCGCTGGGGGGGTCGGGGTTCCTGCTGGGGGGAGCTGCTAGTATGCAAATGCATGCTGGACAGGGCTCACTATTCCTCCCCAATGGTCTGCAAACCCTAACGCCAGCTCCGAGCTACTGTGGGGTTTGCAGCGGACAGCTCGCCAATGTTTGCCATACTGCATTGGGGAGGAATACATTTAGCATGCATTTGCATGCTACTTGCACTAAGAGCCCTGTTTTGCATGCATTTGCATACTAGTTGCGTTCAGAGCCCATGAGCACGTTGTTTTACGCGCTCAAGGGCTCTGATCATGGGGCGGTAGTAAACACAGGTGCTGGTATGGCGTTAACAGCTTCTGATCATCGGCCCAAGAGAGAGGCTGATGCGCAGAGCTAACCACGCAGTTACCGCGGGTGTGGGGTGTGTGCACACATTACTGGCTGAGCACTGCAGAGAGGGGTCCACTGTGGGGGTTCACGCCAGGCACATACAACTCTACAATGAATCGTAATGAGGCCATTATGTATTCCGCTGCAGTGCACAGGAGGAAACGGTGGCTTTGGACATGCACACAGCGCGAGAATGTTTTCCATCGGGTCTGGCCAGCATAAAGGGGTTATTCTGAGAGAATTTCTTGCCCTTTTTCGGATTTTAAAATGCCTCATTTTAGGTTTTTGTCCCACCAGAACAGTAACTGCAGCTTTAAATCACAGACAGGAGGTAACGGCAATAATGTGGACTTGTC
The DNA here is from genome assembly GCF_901765095.1 of Microcaecilia unicolor. Lineage (NCBI taxonomy): Eukaryota > Metazoa > Chordata > Amphibia > Gymnophiona > Siphonopidae > Microcaecilia > Microcaecilia unicolor. The sequence goes on along the minus strand of NW_021963179.1, from coordinate 58,418 downwards.
TGACCATGCACATCTGCAGTTGTTAGAACATAAGAACAGCCATACTGGGCCAGACCAATGGTCCATCTAGCCCAGGATCCTGCTTTCCAAACAGTGGCCATGCCAGGTCACAAGTCTTTCATGAGGTACTTTGTCAAACGCCTTCTGAAAATCCAGATACACAATATCAACCAGCTCACCTTTATCCACATGTTCACCCCTTCAAAGAAATGTAATAGATTGGTGAGGCAAGATTTCCCTTCACTAAATCCAAGTTGACTTTGTCTCATTAATCCATGCTTTTGAATATGCTCTGTAATTTTGTTCTTTATAATAGTCTCTACCATTTTACCTGGCACCGACGTCAGGCTCACTGGTCTATAATTTCCCAGATCACCTCTGGAACCCTTTTTAAAAACTGGCATTACATTGGCCACCCTCCAATCTTCCGGTACCATGCTCGATTTTAAGGATAAATTACATATTACTAACAATAGGTCCGCAAGCTCATTTTTCAGTTCTATCAGTACTCTGGGATGAATGCCATCCGGTCCAGGAGATTTGCTACACTTCAGTTTGTAGAACTGCCCCATTACATCCTCCAGGTTTACAGAGAATTCATTAAGTTTCTCCGACTCGTCAGCTTTGAATACCATTTCTGGCACTGGTATCCCACCCAAATCTTCCTCGGTGAAGACCGAAGCAAAGAATTCGTTTAATCTCTCCGTACGGCTTTGTCTTCCCTGATCGCCCCCTTTACTCCTCGGTCATCTAGCGGACCAACCGATTCTTTTTCCAGCTTCCTACTTTTAATATACCTAAAAAAAATGTTACTACATGTTTTTGCCTCCAACGCAATCTTTTTTTTCGAAGTCCATTTTAGCCTTCCTTATCAGCGCTTTGCATTTGACTTGACATTCCTTATGCTGTTTCTTATTATTTTCAGTCGGCTCCTTCTTCCATTTTCTGAAGGATTTTCTTTTAGCTTTAATAGCTTCCTTCACCTCACTTTTTAACCACGCCGGCTGTCGTTTGGTCTTCCGTCCTCCTTTTTTAATACATGGAATATATTTGGCCTGGACTTCCAAGATGATGTTTTTGAACAGCATCCACACCTGATGTATATTTTTGACCCTCGCAGTCGCTCCTCTAAGTTTTCTTTTCACCGTTCTTCTCATTTTATCATAGTTTCCTTTTTTAAAGTGTGAACATGAGTTCAGATCCCAGATCTGCCCCCTCTTCATCACAGGTAACTTGTATAGATGTGACAATGTTAAAAGAAATTATTTCTATCATGCCGAAAAACTGTCCTATGTATGTAAATGACTTTGAAATGTATTTCTAAGTTTAACTCATCCCTGTAACCACTAAACTAAAAAAATGTGATGGCTGTCTAGTCCTGTCCAGGTCCTTTCCGAGAGAGGGACTCTTCTCTGGTACTAGAAGGATTTGCTCTCCATCCCCTCCCCTTTTCACAAACCCTCCACCCCCCACTAACTCACCCTCCTTAAGGTCACTCTCTTTAACCTTTCCTGGCTAAATCCTGCTCAGTGCCAGTTCAGCTAGAGTCTAGGCAACTGGTTTCCCAGATATAATCCCTGTCCCTGGGGTGTCTGGCAATATTGGGTACTCATGATTTGAGCTGTTCAGCACACTGTAAAGTGTGTAACTACTTATTAAACTGAATAAACCACCTTAGTGGCACAAAGTCAAACTTTTGTCCTCTGTGCTTGAAGGGCAATTTTCATAGCTGGGTGACACTGAAGACCATTCCATTCCCTTCCTGCAGGTCAGTCCGTGGTTACTGCAGTCCAAGTGCTTCCTCGTGGCTATTGGTATGAGCTACTCTATGGTACTATTCTGCTTCTCTTCTGCCTGCTGGTCTGCTTGGTTGGGACCAGCATCTACTCCAAGGCCACCGTCCTCATTCTCCTCATCATTGTCGTGGGATTGGGAAGCATCTTCGTCAGCTTCTTTGCCAGGAAAGAGATGGTTGTGTCCCTTGTGGTCACTGAAGGCAACGTGACCAGGCTAGTGAATGGCTCATTCACTGGCTTCAAACTTTTAACCCTGAAGAACAACCTGAAACGTAAGTAAACTAAGCATCGCCCCCTCCCCCCACTGCTTCTATTCTGCCTGTGCCCTATATCATAAGTACATAAGTATTACTATACTGGGAAAGACCAAAGGCCCATCAAGCCCAGCATCCTGTTTCCAACAGTGGCCAATCCAGGTCACAAGTACCTGGCAGAAACCCAAAGAGCAGCAACATTCCATGTAGAACCCCAAAGAGCAGCAACATTCCATGTAGAACCCCAAAGACTAGCAACATTCCATGTAGAACCCCAAAGAGCAGCAAGATTCTAGAATTCTAAATAATACTAAGATTCCATGCAGAATTTCAAAGTGTAGCAACATTCCACGTAGATCCCCAAAAGGTAGCAAGATTCCATTCAGAATCCCAAGTACATAAGCGTTGCCATACTTGGACAGACCAAAGGTCCATCAAGCCCATCATCCTGTTTCCAACAGTGGCCAATCCAGGTCACAAATACCTGGCAAGATCCCCCCAAAAGTACAAAACATTTAATGCTGCTTAGTTCCCCCTCCCGCCAACTGCTGCTTTTGTTGGGCCTGTGCCCCCTGCCCCTCAATAGCTGTCCTATCTGCTTCCTGCTTCTATTGCCCCTCTCTGCATCCTCTCTCCTAATGTCTCGGCCCCCTCTTCTTCATGCTGTCCTGATCTTCCCGCATCCTTGTCCTTCCTTCACTGCTCTACATTTTTTCCTTATTTTTTCTTTTTGTTTATATTTCAATATATATAATAAAGCAAAAATTGAAGAAATATTGCGCGTACAATCAAAAATCCGCAATCAAACAAACAAACAATCAATCTCAAATAAGCAATATGAAAATATAAACTCAAAAGTATAGTCACAAGTAGGGGAGAGGGAAGGAAGAACTCTGGAGCAAGGTGGATATAGGAAGTGGGGAGGGGAGGAAGAACTCTGGAGCAAAGTGGATATAGGAACTCGGGGGGGGGGGGGAGAGGGAAGGAAGAACTCTGGAGCAAGGTGGATATAGGAACTTGGGGGGGGGAGAGGGAAGGAAGAACTCTGGAGAAAAGTGGATATAGGAATTCGGGGGGGGGGAGGGAAGGAAGAACTCTGGAGAAAAGTGGATATAGGAACTCGGGGGGGGGAGGGGAGGAAGAACTCTGGAGCAAGCTCTGGAGCAAGGTAGATATAGGAACTCGGGGGGGGGGGGGGAGGGAAGGAAGAACTCTGGAGCAAGGTGGATATAGGAACTCGGAGGGGGGGAGAGAGAGAGGGGAGGAAGAAGTCTGGAGAAAGTTGAATATAGGAAATGGGGGGAGAGGGGGAGGAAGAAGTCTGGAGTAAGGTGGATATAAGAACTAGGGAGGGATGATTATAAAATACAGGAAAGATCTTTAAACAGAGTTTGAGCTGGATCTAAGTGTTGCTGATAAGATTTATTTTCTCTCTCTCTTTTCTCCTTTCCTTTTGTCCCACTTTTTCTCCTGTTTACATCATTTTCTCTCTCA